>NC_050577.1:177244829-177544829 GCF_011100635.1 Trichosurus vulpecula
AGGGGAGAGATGGATGCCTAGTAGACACCAAATGTGGATGAGCAGCACTGAAATGGGCTTGGCAAGCCCTCTCACCAGAGGTACCAGTCCTCCTTGAACACCCCATACACCCCACTGTAACAGTAATAGAGGCAAGAATCACTCCTCTGGAGTTTGTGTGGCCTCTGCTACCACATGCAATGCTACTCAAGAAAATCGCATCATGCATGTGTAAAAGGAACTCTATAAATGGGAGCAAGTCTAGCCCCATTCTACCCAGTTTTCCTGTTGGTAGAGCTGCAAACTGGTCCAATGATTCTGGAAGACAGTTTGGAATAACAGGACCCAAAAGTGGTTGGATGATCACTTGTTGGCTATGTGTTATAGTGGGGATTCTTTTTTGAATTAGCACAGTGCCAGGCATATAGTAGGCATTTAATAAATGCTTGTTGACTATAGGAGAAAATTTAAAGGAATTTCACAAAATTTATTAAAAAAAAAGACACATATACTACTACCTGTTATCCAATGTGTTAGCTTTCCTTGCCATCTTGTATCATCTGCAATTTGATAGGCATGCTGTTTATGCCTTTATCAAATTATTGACAAAAATGTTAAATAGCACAGTGCCAACCATAGTTCTCTGAGGCACTCCACCAGAGACCTTCTGCCAAGGTGAGATAATATTTGTAAAGCACTTAGCACTATGCCTGGCACACAGTAGGTATTTAATAAATGCTTGTTCCCTCTTTTCCACTCCCTTAAATGGACAGTGAGGCATTAATTATTATTCTTTGAGTCTGCTTCTGAATGTATCTCATTATATTTGGAATTGGCACCAGGCAGATCTGAGTCCAAATCCTGCTTCAGGCACTGACTAGTCGTATGAAATCTGAGCAAGTCCCTTGACCTCTTTAAGCTTTAGCTTCCTCAACTATAAAATGAGAAGACTAGACTCCATACCCTCTAAGGGCCCTTCCAGTTTTAAATCTGTGAGCCCATGACTTATCTCTTCCACAAGAATAGTTATGAGATGATTCATCAAATAATTTGATAAAATCTAGAGAAAGGATATTTACAGCATTTCCCTGAGCTACCCTGTCAAAAAAGGAAGTAAGGTTAGTTTGTCATCACCTGGTCTTCATGAAGCTATGTTAGTGCTTTGTAAATGAATTGGAGGTTAAAAGAAAACAGGTTCCAAGATCTGGGTAATATACAGAAGAACAAATATATTTATACAGTGGTGATATTTAGACTTTTAAAAAAATGATATCCTTCTCTTGTTACATCTGGATCCTGGGCTGCCTTGGAGAATCTGAGGCAGCAAATTCATACCAGGATGTATCCAAATACTGTTTCATTCCAAGGCGAACTGATGGATGAGTTAATTTAAGCTTTTAGGCAACTATCATCCTTACTACCACAAATACTCTTGTTATGAATATTTTAATATGTATGTACTGGATCTTTCTGTTTTTGACCTGCTTGGATACAAAGGTAGCATCACAGATTTAAAGGGTATGAACAGGTTAGTGAATTTTCTCTTGTAATTCCAAGTTGTCTTTCAGAATTGTTGGAACAGCTTGCAGTTCCATCAACAGTGTGTTAGCATGCCTGAGGGAAACACTTAAAATAAATGATATAAGGTGAAGAGTCCAGTAGCAACAAAGGCCGTGGGGCAACTTGTCAAGCTTCCCATTTCTTTTCTGTAGCTGACTCAGTTTATTTTATAACCACCGCAACTATAATAGTCAGCACTTTTAAATGTAAACAAAAGCAAGTCGTCGAAGAAGACTGTGCTTGTTGAAATAAAGGGGAGAAAGTAAACTGGGAATTTAGAATTAAGGAGCTAGGCAGTGAGACTCATCTCAGGATTTTGGGATTATTGATCTAGCCAGGGGCTACTTGGGGCCTCTGAATTTAAAGAAAATGTGTTGATAAATTTATTTAAATATAATTGGTTTCCTTGGAAATTCTGTCTTTTATGCATTTAAAAACATTATTGTGAGGAGTCCATGACACAAAAAATAGCTTAAGACGCCCTGAAATAGACTTAGAAGGGACCTCAGAAACTCGTATAACTTCCCTCTTATTACATATAAGGAAACTGAGGCCAGATTTGCCCACTATCAGTCAGGTAGTCAGCGTCTGAGTTAGAATTTAAACTTCACCGCAGCCAGTTTCTTTTCACTGTTTCTTGCTGCAGGGGCTAACTAGCTAGCGGAGGAAAAAGTGACATCTTCCCCAGTGTGCATGACATTGAGCATTCCAGTCACAGTCTGACACCCCTAAGTGACTTGGTGGTGCCGCGTGCAGGCAAAAAGAGCCAGCATGGGTCTGTCCCCGCTCGCCTTTGCTGAGGCCAAAATCTGGAGCACCAAGTTTCATCGGCCAGCACCTCACCCGGAATATGAACAGAGGCCCAGGAATCCTCATGCCGCTTTCTTTTTACCACTCGCATTTCTTCGCCTCAATCTTACCTTTCCCTCATCATCAGAAGCTACTACTTCGCTCTTCTTTCCTCTCTCTCTCCCAAACGTCTTTCCATCTAAATTGGACCTTCCCATAGCTGTCTCCACCCATTCTCGCTCCTAGCTGCCCCTCTCTTCCCTCCCAGGCGCTGGGAGGAAGCTCAGAGGCTCTAGTCACTAGCACGCAACTGAGTCCTAGGAGCCAGCCAGAGGAAGAGTGGGGAGGCTGGGCCAGTGGGAGGGGAGGAAGCCGCAGTGGGGCCACATTGGGGTGGGAGGGGAAAAGGAAAACTTCCTACGGGCCGGCCTCTCTACGGGTGGCCACTCCCAGTCCTCTACGGGCTGAAATTTCCGTGAGACCTAGGGGCAGCTATGAGAGGCTAGTGCGCTGCACCCGGGGCTGGGTGGGGGACGGATGGGGCGGGAGGGGGAGGTGGCTCCCCAGTTTCCATGGGGCGGGGTAAAGGTGGGGTACGGGCAAAAACTATCCAGCCCCCCAGTTTACTCCGCCCCAAGGCCAGATAGGTCTCCGCCCCTTTCCATCCCCCCCTTCCCATCCTCACCATCCCTCCCCCATCTCTCAACCCAGCTCCTCCTGCGGCCCCCGCCCTCTGATTGGCTGGGAGTCCCCTCCTCCTTCTTGTCGAATGGGCACAACCAACCTGGTCAAAAATTTTGCCCGAGGCAAAGCGACACACGCACACACACTCATACCTACACACAGACACACGCACACCTAAGGAACACTGGCCGAGGCCAGGGGAAGGTAGCTCCTGCCGTGGGTCAAGGGAAGGGAAGGAGGGGAGCCAGAGAAGGGAGGAGAGAAAGGAGGAGGAGCAAAGGTGCTGGAAGAGAGAAAACTCAGCAGAACTTGTGAAAGGAAGAGGAAACCTGCCCGGGAGGCGCTGCTGCAGCCGGGTGCTCTGCCTGCGCGCCCGCGGTTTTCGGTTGTCTTGGGGCAGCAGCAGCTGCGGACGGGCAGGCACCAGGCTTGGCTCATGCCCGGCTCCCCGGGAGGTACGGGCGCTGGGGGCCGAGTTCCACGCCCAGAGGCAGTTTGGCCATCCCGGCCGCGTTAGCTGGGGCGCCTGCCTCCTTTCCTCTCCTCGCTGGTCCCTCTCCGCCACGCCAAGGCTCTTTGGAAAGAGTGTGTCCAAGGGCATCTGGGGATCCTCCCCAAAACCATTAAAAAAGGAGCGCCCACTTTAGAAAATGAGACAGCATGTCTGACAAAATGTCCAGTTTTCTATACATCGGGGACATCGTATCCCTGTATGCGGAGGGCTCCGTCAACGGCTTCATCAGCACTCTGGGGTAAGGAGAGGAGCTTGGGCTGGGGAACGCAGTCTCAGTCTCTTTCTCTCTTTTTTCCCCTCCTTTTCTTTGGGCTTTCCCAGGGTTGGGGGATCTTCTCCAGACTGTATGCACCGCCCCGCCCGCTACGACACTCCCTCCCCCCCAGACTTGAGGAACCCGCCGATCTGACAAGCTGAGGACTGAGAGCTTTGCCCCAGCGCACAGGAAGCTGCTTGGGGAGAACTGTTTCTCTTGCAACTCCACAATCTCACGTGGAGAGACTGATCAAAGGAGGAAGTGATTCAGAAGCCCTCAAACAGGCCTGGGGAAGAAGTTCACCTTCTTTACTGACTTCTTCTCCAAAGGTTGTTTTGCCGAAAGTGTTGGCTTTTGATGGAAAAAAAAATCCTCCTCCTATCTTTGCTTTCCAACCCCGCCTCCTTCCCCCATCCCCGTCTATTCGGTGCCTGAAGTAGTACTCAATTACCCTAGATTCTCAGGTGACCGCGGGATGCATTGAGGGTATCCAGGACACTCAGAGCCACCGCCTGGACTTTTCCCCTTTCTCCCAGTTCAGTTCCTTTTGCCTATGCCAGGTAGCCAATCCCTTCAGCCTTTGGGATTAGACCAGGTGATCCTATGCTGAAATTCTTAAAGGTCTGACAGTCAATAAATACCGACTATATGCCAGGCACTGTGCCAAGCGCTGGGGATACAAAGAAAGGCAAAAGACAGTCTCTGCCCTCGAGGAATCTAATGGGAGAGATAATATCAAGACCAGATCAAGAAAGGCTTCTTTGTAGAAGGTGGGATTTTAGCTGGGACTTGAAGGAAGCTTCTCCACCCAAAAGGCGGAGATGGGAGCGTTGAGCTTTACCGGCGTGGAGAGAGCCAGGGAAACATCTGACGTTTAGGGATGGACTGACTTGTTCGAGGGAGAGCAAGAAGGCCAGTGTCATTGGATGGCCGATCCTGCGTGTGCCGGGGTGTAAGGTGTAAGAAGTCAGGAAAGGTAGGGAGAGAGCCAGATGATGAATGGTTTGGAACGTCAAACAGAGGATTTTATAATGGGCTGGTTCCCAATAATTCCAAGATTCTCTTCTAAGTCCACACTGTCCGAGGGAGGCAGCGTGGTACAGTGGAAAAATCGCAGACTCTGGAGTCAGAGGACTTGATTTCAAATTCTGTCATCTACCTGTATGACCTTAGGCAGATCCTCTCACCTTTCTGGCCCTCAGTTTCAGCATCTATAAAACATGAGGGGTTTGAACTAGATGGCCCCTTCCAGAAGCTATGATGCAGTTTTGTTTGTTGTGTTGCTTCTGGAACTCTGAACAACTTTAGAATCTTTCAGGCTGTGGGCTTTTAAAGAGCTTAATAAGAATTTTGTTTTAAACAAAATTCAAAGTTATTGAGATCCACCACTGATTTATGAATAAAAAAATGAAGTGCTATGAGAATGAGCTCTTATGCTAGAAGTGCTTTAAACATTGATTAAAGCAGTCAATTTTCTGGCTTCCTTAATTCTGATGAATAACGTATTGCTTAATTTATTAATGGATTAAATTTTGATAAGGTGCAAAAGGAAATTTCTGTATGCTTCTCTAAGCACTTACATAATAAAACAAAGACCATTAATGCTGTGGAACCAATGTTACCACTTTTTAGGATGTTACTGTATGCAGTTGTTGTGCTTGTGGTCACGTTACTTAACATCCACAGCATTTGAATATGTATAATTCGTGGTAAGATGCAGTGCTACTGTCCTCAGTATTTAGAATCTGATCAATCTAATTGCCATAGGACTTGTATAGGTCCTATTGCAATCCCTTGGGCTCTCTCCCCCCCACCCCCCATAATGGGTATCTGTACAAGCAATGTTTGGTGCCTACTAAATTGTAGTGTTGTACAAAATAAATTATGTATGTCAAGAACCTTGGTTTGCATATTTTTCATTTGGTGAGATACAGTAGCTTTTGGCAGAAATAGTGAAGAAAATTTAAATTCTGGGTCCAAACAAAGTCTTGTCAAATGATCCTCCTCCCTTGTTACTCCTTCCCACTTCCCATAAACTTCCAGATTTCCATCATGAGATAACCATTACATTCCTTAGATGGGTCCCACAAATCGGTAAGGAGCTTTTAAGATTTGTAGCTGTTATACCTGTGGACAATGAACAGAATAAAGTTTTGTTTGAGGAAAAGACAGTCTGATAGAGGATCTTGTTAATAGTTTGATTCAATTGAGTGAACATTTATTAAACAAGGAACATGGCACTAAAGCCACAAAAACAAAAATGAAAATCAGCTTCCAAATTTACTTGAGAAGCTTCAATTCTACTGGGAGATACAACATCTAAACAGATAAGAAAATGCAAGATAACTTAGATGAGAGAAAGGATTAGCAATCAGGGGGATCAGGAAAGACTTTTTGTAGGAGGTGACATCTAGGTTAAACCCTTTTGAAAGTTGTGGACTGTCATAGCAGGTGAGGCGACATTCATGAGGAACAGTCTATACAAACATACAGAGACAGGTGATACAATGCCAAATTCAGGGAATTTTGAGGAGGCCAATTTGGCTAAAATTCACAATGTATGAAGGGAAGTACTGTAGTATTAAATAAATCTGGAAAGGCAGCCTGGAGCTAGATTGTAAAGTACTTTGAATGCCAAACTCAGGAGTTTATATTTTAATCTAAAGGCAATAGGAAGCCACTGAAAATTCTTGAGTGTTGGAATCACTTAGTTCTTTGCTTTGGAATGTTATTTTGACAAATGCATAGAAGGATATATGGGAGAGGGGATAGAACAGGGAGACCCATTAGGGGCTATTGAAATAGTGTAGGTAAAAGATGATAAGGGTTAGAACCAGGGCGGTAGTTGTGAGTGGAAAGAAGCGGATGGATGAGAAAGATATTTTGCACAGCAAGGGACAGCTAGGTGATACAGTGGATAGAGCACCACCTTGGAATCAGGAGGTCCTGAGTTCAAAGCCAGCCTCAGACACTTACTAGATGTTTAACCCTGGGTAAGTCACTTAATCCCATATTACACAGCCACAACTGTCAAGGATTAGTAAATGATTGCATATGGAGGGTAAGATTGTCAAGAATTAGTAACTCATTGCATATGGAGGGTAAGCTAGAGGGAAGCATCTAGGCTGAATTTGAGCTTGCAAAACTGAGTGTCAGAAAGGTTGGTGATACTCTCAACAGAAGTAGGTAAGTTTAATGAGAATTTTGAATTGAAGTTTATAGTCACCAAATCTTCATTTATCAAGAAAATATTTTACCTTTATTGTTTATAAACAAATTAAGCATGTCAACTCTGTAGTCCATATTTCTATGTGATGAGTCACCTTAGGAGTGTTTGACTTTCTTCAGCTTGTTTCTGTTATGGTCCAAAACAGATTTCTTTGAAAACTTGCATAATATTTAATTTTGTTTGCTTTCTGTGTTTTGAAATTGTGTTATCCTCAGAGAATGTTTATGCAATATATTATTTTCCTGCTAATGAACTGAGTCTTATAATGCATAATGTGATGGTATCTTTATGTAGCTAGGTTCTGTGGTAAGGAAGGTCATTAAAAATGCTTATATTGGCTGGAGTTTAACTTTCATTGATTAGATGTTCTTGCCTTGAGATGGACCACTCTATAATTCAGCCAACTTTCTTAGCATTTGTATGGTACTAATGGAGTTCCTGGATTTGTATATCACCTTATAAAATCTGCCTTAAAATATAGTCCTGTAGAGGTTTAGTTGAGTCTTACTAAATGATAATGGTGCTGTTCTGTTAATAATCTCTGGTCTTCGCTGAATGACGTGGTGTCAACCTAGATACTAGAATAATTCTTTACTATTAAGAAATATAGAATAAAACTGGTTTATTAACAAGAATAATAAGTATCCTCTAAATACTATTGAAAACAGTAATTAACTATTTTTAAATTAATATTTTCCAAAGTCTGCTACATGTTACATATGTACATAATTTTGCAAAAATGCACAACAATGAACTCAGGAAGCATAATGGAATCTCTTTTTAAATGACCCATTCCATGTAACCATTTAAATAGAATATATTCCAAAGGGAAAAAGAGACATACCAAATGTTTTTCCTCTTTTAAAGAATACTGAATAATTAATGGAGTCCTATAGCAATTTTCACTATCAGATATAGGGGAAACTTTGGGTTTAGGAAAGAACCAGGACTGGTGATTACTCTGTCTCAAAGCTCTGGTTCATCTTCTCTTTGGTTATTAGAGGTGTTTCTAATCTTTTCTTTCTCCAGCATTGTCTTAATTTAAGAGTTGTGTTTTTCTTTTTTCTTTTTCACCGTGTCATAGTGAATAAGCTTCATATCAGTATAACATATGCTATAGTAACTGGCTCACATTTTTCTATCTAATCTTTTAAATGTCAGTCTCCTGTGATTGTGCATCTTAAAAGCATGAGTCTTATATTCAAAGAGAACTCTAGAAGTAGAGTTAGAAAAAAACTAGAATTAGAATCTTGGCTCTGACTCTTATTAACTGTATGATCATGGATAAATGCTTCAAGTTTTCTGAACTTAATAAGGAAGCTCTTATTAAGCACAGTGATCCTTGCAACAACACTATGAGGTAGGTTCTATAGTATTCCCATTTTATAGTTTAGGAAATTGAGGTGCACAGAGGTTAAGTGACTTGTTCAGGGTCACAAAGCTAGTAAGAGCCTGAGACTATATTTGAACTTGGATCTTTCTGACTGTAGGCCTAATGCTCTATTCGCTGTGCTACCTACCTGCCTCACTGTGTACAAGGTGTATAATAGTACCTGTGATACCTACTTAAGAGTGTTCTGAGATTCCAATGAGGTTATTATATAAGTGTCCATTGCTGTTATCATTATTATTTTTATGTAGAATAAGTTGAAAGATTCCTTATAGCTCTAACATTATGTAACTTCTTAGTTTTGAAATTAAAAAACTGTCTTTTAAACTACTCTGGCCTATTTTTAAAAATGGACTATTCAGTTCCAAGAAATAAAATTTAAAATATTCAAAAAACTCATTTGAATAAATAGACTCCTAATGCATACAGATATATATATATGTATATATATATATATATATATATACATATATATACACACATACATACACACACATATATATATATCTGTATGCAGTGGTAGGATTCAAATAAATTAACAACTGATTCTCTGCCCTAATGAACGTTTTAAGTATGCAAAAAGATATGCTGAAAGGTAGTTTAATATTTCATGCATTTAATACTCAAATAAGAACAATGAAAGAGGTACACAAAACTAGATTATGTTATAAGAAAGAGTTTTAAAATATTAATGAAAAAATATTAAATAATACCTGACAAAAACACATCCTTATGGAGTCAAAGCAGCCACGTGGCCACAGCAGCCAGTGTTGGAACATATGCAGAACCAAAACTCATCCTACCTATTCTAACTCTTTTTTTCTTCTATTTCCATGGCTTCTGAAATGGACTATAAGATAACCCTTGAAATCTATATTTCTATTGTTTCCTCATGTCTCAGTTTTCTGTTGGTTTTACTGTTCAGGAAACACCAGCGCACTCATAATATCTTGGGGGAATTTTGGGTGTAACACAAGATGGAAACAAATGACAGCTTCTTACCTCCTGGTTGTTTGGCAGTTTTTCTCTTTATGTTATATGTTTGTTTACTGAAGTAACAAAAATGAGGGAATTAAAATGTAGTATTTCATCAAAGGTATAATGAGTTTTAAGAAATGAATAAATAAATATTACAAGCATAGTTCCGTCAATTTTTTTCACCTATGGATGGAATGAAAATTACCACGGTGCTTAGAAAATGCTGTTGTGCAGATGAACGTTAAAAAGAGTAAGAAATGTAAATTTGTGATTTCCACATCGGGTGGCTGCCCAGGCGCCCACCTTAGAGAGAACCCTGGTTACAAGTGCCATTTAAACAACCGGTTCGCTGAACTCAACATAAAATTAGGTATCAGTTTTGCCAAACTGGTGCTAACTGGCTGAATCCCACCACTGTTTATATGTTTACATCATAGCACCCTTCTTGAGCAAAATTGGACTTGATTTGTAAGCATGATTGTTTTATTTATTCTTCCATCTTTCTGCAAAATGAGTCACAGCTAAGATTAACCTTACTTGATGCTAGAGGAACTCAGGAACAGACAAGTTTTTTACAGGAATATATGGAAGCCAGCTGAACAGGCTGGGGAGAGCCATTGTTAAATTTTTGTTGTGAACATTCACACCTTGAAAATTTGCAAATGGCATAAACAAAGACTTGATTTTTTGTTTTATTGATTGTCTAGACTTCAGAACATGTTAATAATGAAGATTAAACTTAAAAATGTGTCTTACACACATTTTCCTCCTGGAGAACCAGTTGTTAAATATTTACCAACATGCTCCTAATCATTTAAGATATCACTCAATTTTGTGGATGGCTATGCTGGAAATAGATCAGGGAAATTTTGTTATCTTGAGGCCTTCCTGCTTTCTATTTCTATTTCTACAATTTGTCATCAGAAATAATGGAGCAATTAAAAAATTTACCATACAAGCCACAGAAAGTACCATTTATAAATTTTTAGCATTGCCTGTTTAATACTTCTATTGAGTATAATAGAAATAAATAAAAAGAATCATGGAAACCTTTGGTAGGTTTTTCACTTTTTAACTTGATTTTAGTGCTAACCCTGAATTATTTTGGATACATGTTTTCTTTGCCTTTTTGTATACCTTTTCATATTCCCAAGAAGCCAAAGCGCACAGAAAATGGAGTTTCCTGTTGACTTAAATAATATTATAGTAATACATATATAATTATCATCACTTCCTATTGATGCCTCACTCACCCCTCTCTCCCTGTGGCTAATAAATGTAGTGAAGCAAAATAAATCAATACATTGACTGTATCTGAAAAAGAATGCCTTATTTTCTGTTTCTAATATCTCTCTGCAAAGAGGTGGGAGGCAGGCTTCACCATCAATTTTCTGAAGTTGTTTGTGGTCCCTTGAAGTAACCAGAGTTCTGAAGTCTTTCAGTATTGTTTTCTTTTTCATTGTTGTGGCATGGGTAAATTCTTCTCCTGGTTCTACTTCCTTCACTCTGCTTTGGTTTATAAAATTCTTCTCAAGTTTTTCTGAATTAGTATTCATCTTTTCTTATGGCACAATGATATTCCATTACATCCTTGTACCACAATTTGTTCAGTTATTCATTGTCCCCTTCCTCCCAGCACTTGGTTGATTAAAAAAAAACATTGTTGACTTTTCATGTTATTTTGCTGCTTTTTATTTGATTGTCCAATTGAATACAACAAGCATTTATTCAGCTCATGATACATACAAAGCACTGTTCAATGCTGCTGTGTATGCAAAAACAGAACCAAAAAAGTCTATGCCCTCAAAGTGTTTACAATCTAATAAACTGGTGTGGATTTTTTTTTGTACATTAGATAAGGACTATACCAGACAGGCAATTTATTTTCTGTGCTTGAACTTGTACTTCTGAAGAATGGGGAAGGTAAATATCTCTGTCCCCTTTCCATTTTGCCCATAATAAACATATTGGGAAGGTGAATTCAATCATGATGTATTATAGAGAACTGACCTGGCAGTCAAGGTAGCTGAGGGCTTGTGGCTTTTCCAGGACTGTGTTGCCTTGGACAAGTTACTTAACTTCTCTTTGTCTCATCTGTTTTGCCTATAAAATAAAGGTATATACTAAAGGGATTGTAAGGCTCCTTCCAACATTAACATTCATACATTTAGCTACCCCTTAGTAAGAAAGACACTATGGAAGACCAAGCTCTCTTTATTTTTCTTTACCTTTTTGAAGATACATTTTATTGGTACCTTTTGTTTTAACATCACCTACATCTCCCAACATTTCCTTTCTCTCCATCCTCCTCAGATAGCCATCTCATAAAATAAAGAATTAAAAAAGGAAGATAAAAAAATTCAACAAAATTAACCAAAATACTGAAAGAATCTGTTGCTATATGCAATTATTCTTGCCCATGGTCCATCATCTCTACAAAAAAGGGAAGGGAGATGTATTCTCAAATCTTCCTTTCTGTGTTGGTTAACAAAATGGGCTGTTAGCACTCAGTTCAACCAAGTGCCCTTGAAGAGTTTGGCCTTTGTTTCCTTGATTCGATTGAGAGTCCTTGGTGACCTCCTTGCCTCAGGAGAGGGCCTAGATTACACATGATTTTGAGTGACATGTTTCGGTCATCAGAGGCTTTTAGACCACGTGGGTTTAAGTTGCCTCTTTGTGATGATTTTAGGTCATGTGGGTGAGTGCATGTGACTCACCCTTGACCCTGAAAAAGATGTAAAACCAGGGATTGGCTTTCTCTTTTTCGGAGCTCTTACCCACAGCAGTGGTGGCACGCTTGACTCTGGGCCAACCCTTGTTATGGGCTTCTGGGCTGAACTTAGATGTTGGTAACTATGAATTGTGTTTAGTCTGTCTGTCAATGTCTGTAATTTTTTTGTATTTTGATCTGAAGTTCAGGGTGCTGGCTTTTTCCCCTGAACTAAGTGAATGGTATTTGTATGTTGAATCAAAGTAAGCTTGTTAACCTCTTAACTTTGCTTTTCTTAGTAAAGCAGATCAAAAGAACCTGGGCTTTGGCAGCATTCTTGTTGTTGGGCTTGTGTTGGTCTTTTACCCCCACAACAGCTGCTAGCCAGATTGTTGAAACGCTTTCTTAGTATCCAGTTTCCATTGTTTTATTGCTGCTTTCCCCATTTTCATTGTTGTATTCATGTTTTCCTACTTCTGTTTATTTTACTTTGTGCCAGTTCATACAAGTGTTTCCATGCTTTTCATGATGAATTCATGATGAATGTTCATTTTTTTCTTACAGTACAGTCATATTACATTGCATTCACATACCAATTTTTGTTAGCCATTCTCTAATTGATGGACATCTACTTTGTTTTTAGTTCTTTGATATCACAAAATGTGCCAGTACAAATATTTTAGATTACATTTGCATTTTGGAAAGCTATTTGGAATTATTCAAAGAACTGAAAACACTGCTGTCCACAATGGTTAAAACAATTCACAGTACCATCAACAAAGTATGTGTGCCTGTCTTTCCATAGCTCTTCCAAAATTGATTATTCTCATACCTTATCATCTATTCCCAGTTGCTAGTTATGAGGTGAAAACTCAGGTTTGTTTTCATTTGAATTTCTTTCATTATTAGTAATTTGGAACATGGCAATTTTTCCTTTGAGATCTATTCATTCATATTCTTTGACCACTAATCTATTAGGGAATTTCTTTTGTTCTTACATATTTCTGTTAGTTGTCTATTTATCTTGAACATCAAACTCTTATCAGAAATATTTGATACAAAGATTTTTTTCCCAGTTGACCTTTTACCTTCTAATCCTAGTTGCATTAATTTTGTTCATGCAAAAGCTTTTCAATTTCATGTAATCAAAATTATCTATTTTACCTTCTATAACTACCTCTATGCTCCCACCTCTTTTTTTGTGGCTAAGACTCCATTCCCTGTGGCAAAATTGCAAAGAATGATCATGACCCTAAAGAAAAGCTATGAGAAGACACTGGTAGGTTCATAGGTAAGGTACATTGTGCATATTTTCAGACTATTTAGATGTATTGAGCAGTTTTGCTGATTTTTTTCTCTCATTTTTCTTTAAAAATATTATTTGTTATATCATATGGCTCTGAATAGAGGGAGTGGGAAAGATACCAGGAGAATTTTGATGGTGTAGAAAAACAAAAGATATCAATAAAAGTTATAAAAAAGAATTCATTCTGTAGCCATAGCTTATTTGCTTCTTTTCTAATTTTTTATGATGTTATTTTGATATTTATTTCCCATGTTAATTTTAAAATTTATTTAGTATATGGTGTGTGGTGCTGTTCTAAACCCAATTTCTGCTAGACTGCCTTCTAGTTTTACAAGAAATTGTTGTTACAGGGAGTCCTTTCCTAGGTTATATTTTTGGTTCATTGGATACTAAGTTATTGAGTTCAATTATTCCTGATTTTCTTCTGCTTTTCTCTTCTAAGCTACTTAGTGGGTTCTATAGTTTGAGAGCTGAAAATGCTATTTGTTCCCTTTTCATTCCTACCTTTGCTCATTATTTCTTTTTTTTTAGTCTCTTTATCCTCTAAATGAATTTCAGTATCATCTTATCTAGCTCTACAAATTATCTATTTGATAGTTTGATTGGTATAGCACCAAAACTGTAAATTAACTTCAGTAATGTTGTCATTTTCATCATATTGGCATAACGCTGCCATGAACATTGAATATTCCTTTAGTTACTTAAATTTTTCTTTATTTCTTTAAGGAGCATTTTATAATTCTAGGAAGAGTTTGCTTTGGCAGATAGACCCCAAGGTATTTTATGCATTTTGTATTTATTTGGAATGGGACTTATCTTTCTATTATGGTCTTTTGAATTTTGTCATTATTATACAGAAATGTTATTGATCTTCAAAGTCAGTTTATTTTGTAGACTCCAACTTTACTAGAGCTTTTAGTTGTCTACATCGGTTTCTTTATTGATTTCCTAGGGTTTTCTAAGAGCCATCATGCCATCAGCAGACAGGGATAATTTTTGTCTCTTCTTTGCTTAGCTTTCTCCTGTCTTATTGCTTTTGTATGCATTTCTAAGACTATGTCAAATAAAAGCAGGGAAAGAGGACATCCTTATTTTTACTTTAGTTTACTGGAAAGTACCTATTTCCTCATTACATATAGTATTAACTTTTAGTTTTTGATAGATGCATTTTATCATATATTAAAAAATCCCTCTATGTCTATGCTTTGTAGGGTTTTTAGCATAAGTAATTATTATATTTTTGTCAAAGGATTTTTTCTGCAGTTATTGATATAATTATGTAGTTTTGAATATTTTTGGTTTTTAATATTCTTGATTACGCTAATTTTTATAATGTTGAACCATCCTTGCATTCGTGGTACAAATACAGATTGTTGATAGTGAATTAGTTCTTGGATAAATTGCTATAATCTTCCTGCCAGGATTTTATTTAAAATTTTAGAATCAATATTCATTAATGATACGGATACAAATTCATATGAATTCTCTTTGCTTTAATCTTTCATAGTTTAGGTGTTAGGGCAATATTTATCTCATAAAAGGAGTTTAATAGAGTAACTTCTCAGTTTTGGAGAATAATTTTTGTAGGATAGATGTGTTTATTTATTTATTAGTGCATTTGTGTTTCAGTTAAGAATTTTTTTATACTTTTTTTTTCTTTAAGTCAATACTTTGTTCTTGTGACTACTTTGATGCAGTCCTATTCCCACAGGCTCTCTTCTTCCCCTCACCACTGCCTCCCCTTCCCCCCTCCTCCCTATTTGTCAACCCTTTCCCTAGTTTTCAGATTTTACTTAAAGTACTGATTTCTTTTTCCCTTTTACTTAGTCATTTCTCTCTTCCTCTCTTTTCCCCATTGATTAAATGTTTACTTAAAAATCCCCCCCTTATTCTTTTCCACTTCTTGTGTTAGTTTTTTCTGTGTCTTTTTCTAAGAATTTCTTTGCTTTTTTTCTTTTCATTAAATCTCTTCCCTTCCTGTTTATTCTATAATTTCATTCACTTATCAAGTATCTTCATTTATTCTTTCTTTAATCTCTGTGTATTTCTCAGGGATTTAAAGATTCTGAGGTATTAGATGTGAGTGCCCTCTTCTAACTAATGTCAATATTACTGATTTTATAGATCTTGCCTTTTTTCTGGTGAGTGCCTTAATCCTAGAAGTATCAATGTATGAGGGAAGTAAATATAGATAGGAGCAGGGCCTCATGGTAGAAATTACCTTTTGTCCTTAATGGTGAAGTCTAATTGTATTCTCTGCTCTATCCATGGTCATTTTCTTCTCTTTGATTATGGCTTTTCATCTCGGGGTACATGTTCTTTCTTTCCCCTCCATCTTTCAGGGAGTTATCTTCCCCTAGAAATTCACATATCTCTTCTCCTTTGGCAGGGTGTTGTCTTTGGAAGCACAATGCTTTCTTAGAGAAGGTCATCTCCCAATGTACCAACTTCCCTAAATTAAACCTATTGACAGACCCTCAGCTCCCATCACAGGCATCTACCTCCTCTTCCCCCAGGGAGTGTTTTTCATTTAGTTCAACTTTCTTCCCCATTGGGTGGAGAAACTCCTTTCATTTCCCCAGTTTCAATCCTTTCCTTCTGCCATTTCTTCCATTCTCATGCAGCATCTCTTCTTTCTGAGAGATGGGAGGAGATATCATCCATTCCCTCTTCCTCAATGGTCTTATTAAATGTACATCACCTGGTTCCTTCCCTCCTCCACCTTCTCTCTCTCCATTTATGCTCCCCTCTACTCTGCAATTTTGTCCCCAAAAGACACCTTGATTCACCTATAAGGAGATTGTGGGTATCCATGCACACTTCAGTTTTGTTGGACTCCACCATCCCTTCTATTCCTTTAAATTCTGCTTTATCCTTTTGTGAGCTTTTTAAAAAAATCTGATGATCCTTCTTGGCTTTCTCCCTCCCTCTCTCCCTCCCTCCCTCCCTCCCTTCCTTCCTTCCTTCCTTGTTGCCTTTCTACTGTGATGTTCAGACTTATTCTTTTTTATTAAAAAAAAAAACTCTAAACATGGAGTAATTAATTTCATTATTCTTACCTTGCTAATTGTACTTATTTTCTCTGACTCTTTGTGACCCTATTTGGGATTTTCTTAGCAAAGATACTGGGATTGGTTTGCCATTTCCTTCTCCAGCTTATTTTACAAATGAGGAAACTGAGGCAAACAGAGTTAAGTGACTTGCCCAGGGTCACACAGCTAGTAAGTGTCTGAGGGCAGATTTGAACTGAGGTCTTCTTGTCTCTAGGCCAAGTCCTCTATCCATTGAGCTACCTAGCTGCCCAAAGTCCTTCTAGTAGTAGGGAACTGCAAATATAGATCCAAGGAACAAGTCAACAGGTCAGTTTGTCTATCCCTGCTATGGGAGAATGGAGACTGGTAGAAGGGGGTACACTGAGTGAGTGCTTCAAGGATTAATGGTTTCCTATATTAGTTCCAAAGATTTTACATTGTCAGGGTTCTCTCTTTTTTTCTTCTATGGAATCAAATATAATTGCTTTATAGCTGGTGCATAATTACACTTTTTCAGAGGTGTTTGAGATTGGTGGAGATTGGGCACAGTGTTCACTAGCTTGTTGGTCCTTTGACCTAAGATTATGTTTCTGAATAGTTTAAAGTGAATTAAAGGAATTATGACTTATTACAATAAGGTTTAAGCAAATTGGTTCAGTGTCAAAGGAAAGCCAATGAAAGAGCCTGAAACAGAATAAAAAGGTCAGCTGTATTCCTTTTCTCCATGTATTTGACTACTCTTGATAAATTTTCATATTAAGCTTATGGTCATAGTGCATGAAAACTGACTTTGTTTCAAGGCTGTGGACAAATACTTGTGTGTATGTGTATTACTTGTTTGATTATGGTAAAATACAGCATAATTATATAAATAAGTGTGAGACTATTAGACTATCAGGAATTTGTGCAGTTACAATGATTTTAGGACTTTCTCTAATAATAAAACTGCACTGTTCCAGTTTATTGACTGGTATCAGTTTGGGGAAATTTTCCTCTTAAGTAACGTAACCTAGTTTTTTCAGTCTGATTCTTTGTTTTCTTTCATCCATCTTTAGGGTTGGCAGTAGTTTTGCTTATGTCTAGTGAATTTCAGTTACCCAATTTTGAATGCCCTGATTAAAAAAATTTACATATAACTTTCCTTTGCAGTTATTCTTTAACAGGTGTTACCCAGGATTTCTGAATTATAGTTGTAACAGACTGAGAAATATTATTTCCTCTTATTTCCCCCAGAGTCTTAAGGTAGTGTTCTCTTTTCTAGCCTCTTGTCCAGCTGAGTTTTAAATGATCCAAAAGACTATTCCTAGAAAATTCTTACATTGAAAAAATAGGAAGCTATCTTAGATCCTTTCAGATTAAGGCACTGTACAAATGCTAAATAAATTAAACGATGAATAGATTTTGCTTTTGGGAAGATTTCATCCTACAGTTAAATTGCCTCCCTTCCTCCCTTTCTTCCTCTCTTGTTTCCTTCTTCCCAGCATTGTGTTGTAGTAGCTGGCTCTAATGGGGGGAATTCTAGACTTGGAATTAGGAAGCTCTGGATTCTGAATCTATGCCCAGTACTTATTAGCTCTGTGACTTCTCTGGTTAACTTCTCTGATCCTTAGTATCCTTAGCTTTTAAGATGATGATAATAGCTATAGTTTCAATCTAAAAGGGTTAATGTAATGAGATCATTTCTATAAAGCCCTTTGAAGATTTTCAAGCACTATATAAATTTTAGGTACTATTATGATTTTGTTGCAGTTGTTTCAGTTGTGTCTGACCCTTCATCATTCCATTTGGGATTTTCTTGGCAAAGAAACTGGAGTGGTTTGCCATTTCCTTTTCCAGCTCATTTTGTAGATGAGGAAACTGAGACAAATAGGGTTAAGGGACTTGCCCAGGGGCACACAGCTAGTGAGTGTCTGAGGCTAGATTTGAACTCAGGAAGAGGAATCTAGGCCGAGCTCTCTATTTATCCACTGTGCCACCTAGCTGCTCCATTATTTTGATTTAGGGTGCTTATTATTGTTTTCTCTTCCCGTCAACTTGCCTCAGGCCTCTTTGCTCTCCCATCACAACCTCTGATATTTAATGACTTCAGATTATGTTTAATCAATGATTATCAATAACAAATAGGAGTTATTGGGAAAGTTGAGATATTAGGAGGCTTCTGTCAAATAGGCTCCTTCTTTCATTGTAAGAAGTCAGTGTGGGAAAAATAGTCATTATTATTATACCTAGCATTTGCATATCACTTAAGATTTGCAAAGCACTTTAGTTATATTGACTCATTTAATCCTCACAACAATTCTTTGAGATGGGTGCTATGATTATCCCTGCTTTGCCAAAAAAAAAGAAAAGAAAAGAAAAGAAAAGAAAAAACTGAAGTTGAAACTTGGTCTGGATTGCATAGCTAGTAAGCACCAGAGGCAGAATTTCAACTGAGGTCTTCCTGACTCCTAGTATACCACTTAGGAGAGACAGAGAGAGAGGGAGAGAGAGAGAGAGACAGAGAGACAGAGACATGGTGTAATGGCAAGCAAAGTGGGACTTTTTGTTTTGCTCTTTTTTTCTTTTGGAGTTCTAGTTCTTCTTAGCACTAAGGTAATCAAATGCTTTTGATTAAGTCTTTCCTTTGTTTGAATCAAGAGTCTTTGATGACCTGCTTAAGTCACAAGAAAGCCTAAGTCCCATGAGTTTGAGTCACATGGTGGGCTGTGGACTGACTTTGGAGAAGTGTGTATATATGCTGAGGTTAGCATTTTGCTTGGGGCTCACTCATTGGAAGAGCATTCCTGTGATTTTTGCCAGACAAGACTCTGGATAGCCATTAAGGAGCCCCCTGGCTTTGAAAACCCAGATATTGGTGCTTCTCTCTCTGGTAACTATGTATGTATTGCTATGGACAGACAGAAGCCCTGTCTACTGATTTGTGTTATTTGCTCTGTTTATACAATTTCTGCTTGTAGTTTCTGTTTGTGTTTTCTCTGAAGTTCAGGGTACTGACTTTTCCCCTTGAACCAAGTGAATGATACATGTATGTTTAATTGAAGTGAGATTGTAAACCCCTTAAAGTTGCTTTCCTTAGAAAAACAGATCCAAGAATCTGTGCTAGCAGCCCTCCTGTGTGCTGGTGTTGTTGGTCTTACCCTGCACAGCAGCTGCAAGCAGCATTGTTGTTACGCACAGAAAGAGACAAAGAGAGAAGAAAAGAAAAAGAGAGAGCAAGGGAGGGAGAGAGAGAGAGAGAGACACACACACACACAGAGACACAGAGATAGAGAGAGACAGAGAGAGAAGAAAAGGAAAAAGAGAGAGCAAGAGAGAGAAGAGAGAGGAAGGGAGGTAGGAAGAGAGAGAGAGAGAGAGAGAGAGAGAGAGAGAGAGAAAGAAGAGGAGACAGACACACACAATGACAGAGACAGAGAGACTCCGTGTGTGTGTCTGTGTGTTTGTGTGTTATTCAGAACCAATCCTAGAGCTGTTATAACTCCAGTGGTTTAGGGCTCAGAAAACTACCTGGGGCTATTAGCTGACAGGCAGTTTTGTAGTCAGAGCAGAAAAAAACAACATAAACCAACTCTCTACCTGAGTTTAGACAGAGAGGGTGTGGGGGGAAGGTTCCTCATCTCAGAACCAGCATTCCCAGAGACCATGTAGTCCAACCAGTATATGAACAAGAATCCACTCTGTCATATTTCCTAACCTGTGCACACCTAGCTTTGGCTTAAACTCCTCCAGTGAGCCAATGGCCTCTGGGGGCAGCCCATCCCACTTTTGGTGGTTTTAATTGCAGGGAAGCTTTCCTTTCCATCAAGCTTCAGTCTGCCTCCTTGGTCTTTTTTGCCCTTCACTCCTAGCTCTGCCCTCTGGGGCCAAGCAGAACAAGGATAATCCCTCTTTGATGTGACAGGCCTTAGGTATTGTAGTTGAAAGAGTTCTTACTGTCTTTTGAGTCAGAGGATTTGAATTCTAGTCCAGATATTTACTATTTGTGCCACCTTCAGTGGTCACTTAACCTTTGCAGCTCTCACTTTCTTATCTGTAAAATGAGATGGTTGGATTAGATGATATTGACTTTCAAGATGATCTAGTCTAATTTAGGCAGCTGCTGGTGAATTGGATAGAGCACTGGGCCTGGTCTCAGGAAGACCTGAATTCAAATCCAGCCTCAGATACTAGCTGTTTAACCTTGGGGAAGACACTTCTCAGTTTGCCTTAGTTTCTTCAACTGTAAAATGGGGATCATAATAGTATTTACTCCTCAGGGTTTTTTGTGTGGTTCAAATGAGTTAATATTTGTAAAAAGTCCTTAGCACAATGCCTGGCACATCGTACATACTATGAAAATGCTTATTCCCTTTTCCTTTCTCCTTCCAGCTCCAAATATATGATTTTATGATACTGAATACTGTAAAACAACTATCATGTCATCCCTAAGTCTGGATATGATAGTATTTTGGAGAGTTTAGGCAGCCAGAAAATAGGATCCAGGAAGAATAGTGTTGATATTAATTAATCAATCCATCAACATACATTTGTTAAGCATCAACTCAGAAGCTTGATGGTGCAGTGGTTAGAGCACCAGGCCTGGAGTCTGAAAGACCTGAGTTCAAATCCAGCCTCAGACACTTACTAGTTGTGTGACCTTGGGCAAGTCACTTAATCCTTTTTGCCTCAGTTTCCTCATCTGTAAAATGAGCTGGAGAAGGAAATGGTAAACCACTCCAGTATCTCTGCCAAGAAAATTTCAAATGAGTCATGAAGAATCAGACACAACCGAACAACAACAGGCATCTACTATGTGCCAGGTTGAGGGGATACAATTACAAAGAATGAAACAATCTCTCTTCCCAAGGAGTTTATATTCTAGTGGGGGAAATTACAAGTAATATAATATAATACAATGTATCATAAGTATAAAGTTAATAAATACATTCGCATACAAAGTAGTTAAATACAGGGCACTTTGATGGCACTGGCCATTAGAAGAATCAGGGAAGTTTTGATGTACAAGATGGTGTTCAAATAGCATCTTAGAAGAAGTGAGAGACTGTAGGATTATTTTTGCTTGTTATTTAGACATAACATAAAAAGTTAGGCTTAGATATATGTCTGGACTTATTACTTTTCTCTCAAAACCAGCTTTTTCTTGTGATCTCTCTATTTCTGTCGGTGTCACCACATAACCAACCAACATCAGTCAGCCAATCTGTAAGTATTGATTAAGTGCCTATTTAAGGCCTCATTTCTAAAATATACAGGGAGCTGAGCCAAATATATAGGAATACAAGCCATTCCCCAATTGAGAAATGGTCAAAGGATATGAACAGGCAGTTTTCAGAGGAAGAAATTAAAGCTACCTACAGGCATATGAAAAAATGCTCTGGATCACTACTGATTAGAGAAATGCAAATCAAAACAACTCTTAGATACCACATCTCTCCTGTCAGATTGGCTAAAATAACAAAACAGGAAAATGATAAATGCTGGAAAGGATGTAGGGAAATTGGAACATTGTTGCATTGCTGGTGGAGTTGTGAGCTGATCCAGCCATTTTGGAGAGCAGTTTGGAACTATGCCCAAAGGGCTATAGAAATGTTCATACCCTTTGACCCAGCAATACTACTTCTAGGGTTGTATCCCAAAGAAATCACACAAGCGGGAAAAGGACCCATATGTACAAAAATATTTATAGCAGCTCTTTTTGTGGTAGCCAAGAATTGGAAATCAAAGGGATGCCCATCAATTGGGGAATGGCTGAACAAGCTGTGGTATATGAAGGTGATGGAATACTATTGTGCCATAAGAAATGGGGATGATGCAGACTTCATAACAACCTGGAAAAACCTACACGACATAATGCTGAGTGAGCGGAGCAGAGCCAGGAGAACGTTGTGCACAGCCACAGATATATGGATCCCGTGAGGACCAACCCTGACATACTGCGCTCTTCTCAGCAACCTAAGGGGCAAGGACAACTCCAGGGAACTCACGATGGAGAATGCTATCTTCATCCAGAGAAAGAACTGTGAAGTTTAAATACAGATCGAGGCGCACTACATGATCGCCTTTTTTTTGCTTCTCTTTTGTTTTTTTGGGTTGGTTTTTTTTTTTTTGTTCTGTTTCTTCTTTCTCATGATTCATTCCATTGGTCAAAATTCTTCTCCACGACTTGACTAGTGCAGAAATTAATTCAATGCAAAGTTATACATGACAGTTATATGAGATTCCATGCCGTCTTGGGGAGGGAGGGGGGAGGGAGGGGAGAAAATCTGGAACTCAAAACTATGTAGAACCGTGTGTGGTAAACTAAAAATAAATAAAGAAATTTAAAAAATATATATAAAAAAAAAGAAAAAGTTTGGCAATCCAGTAGGCAAAAGGGAGTCACTGGAACTTTTTTAGGAGTAGAAAGACCTGGTCATACTCCTTCGTTAATAGTAATTTCACGTTGGCATCTGTGTGTAAGATAATTGGAATTGGTTATAGATTTGAAAGAGGGAGGATAATTAGGAGGCTATCGTAATAATCCAGGCAAGAGGCAATAACTAGAGTGGTCTTTGCATTAGCAGAGAAAAGGGGACAAATGTGAAATGTGGAGTTAGAATTGGCCAAGTTTGGCAGCTGATTGGAAGTTCAGGGTGTGGGAGAGTCAAAAGAGTTCAGGATGACTTCAAACTTGTAAACCTGCATAACTGGAAGGTTGTTATCCTTGATTCTTCCCTCTCTCTCATATCACTGTTCAACCAATCACCAAGTTCTACCCAGTCTACCTCTGTAATCTCACTTTCATCTGTCCCTTCCTCTCTGTTCCCATTTCTAACACCCTAGTAAAAAGCCTTTGTTATTTCAAGCCCCAATCACCTATCTTGCTATTTCTATTACCCCTTCATCCTATATCATTCTGTCACATTAATGCCACACATCATCCATATGCTTCTGTCATCTATCTGCTAAAAACCTTTCAGTAGTTACCTATTTATTAAGTTCTTATGAAAAAATTAAATTCATTTGATTGGCATTGGAGGCTATCCACAATCTAACACCACAACAGCCCTATACCTGCCTTATACTATTCCTTTCCATGTATTTTATGCTCTAACCGGATTGAACTGTTCTGGACAATGCCCTAACGTTCATGCTCCTTTATCTTTGTGGCACTCCCTAGAAATAGATTGCTTCTTCTTCTTCTATTCAGTCTTTGGCAATCCAATACTTATCCATCCTTTAAAGTATAACCCAATTATTAATTATACCATAGAGCCCTGGGGCCCAATTAGTAATGACCTTTACTTGTCTGGGCCTCACTTAGCCAGATAGTTAGTTGAAAAGCATTCATTAAGCACTTACTTTTGAGCCAGATGATCAGGATGCAAAGAAAGGCAGAATCATATTCTCTGCTCTGAAAGGAACTCACATTCTTTTTAAAAAATTATTATTTAAAAAAATTACTATTAATTTATTTTTAGTTTTCAACATTTACTTCCGTAAGATTTTGAGTTCTAAATTTTCTCTCCCTCCCTTCCATCCCCCACCCCCCAACAGTGCGCAGTCTGGTATAGGCTCTACATATACATTCATATTACACGTATTTTCACATTAGTCATGTTGTAAAGAAGGATTAGAATCAATGGGAAGAACCACGAGAAAGAAGAAACAAAACAAGAGAGCAAATAGTATGCTTTGATCTGCATCCTGACTCCATAGTTCTTTTTCTGGATGTGGACAGCATTTTCCACCATGAGTCTTTTGGAATTGTCTTAGAAGAGCTAAGTCAGGGCAGCTAGGTGGCGCAGTGAGTAGAGCACTGGCCCTGGAGTCAGGAGGACCTGAGTTCAAATCCAGTTTCAGACACTTGACACATGTACTAGCTGTGTGACCTTGCAAAAAAAAAAAAAAACAGGAAAAAAAAAAAAGAAGAGCTAAGTCTAAGTTAGTCATCAAACAGTGTGGCTGTTACTGTGTACAACGTTCTCCTGATTCTGCTCACTTTACCCAGCATCAAGAAACTCACCTTCTAATGAAAGAGACAACTTGCAAGAAATTGTAGATACAAGATATGAAGAGTATAAATGGAAAGCACTACCAGTTGACCAGATTGGGAATGGATTTGGGGCAGGGGAGGGGAAAGCCCTTGAGAAGGGGGGATTTATACCATCTCTTGAAGGAAGTCAGGGAAGACTGGAGGTGAGGAAAGAGAATATTTAAGTCATGGAAGATCATCAATGAAAAGGCATAAAATCAGGAGATGGGGTGTCTTGTGTGAGGACAACAAGAAGGTAGCATTGCTAGATTTTATAGCAATGGAAAGAGATTAAAGTCTAAGAAGACTGAAAAGGACCTTAAAAGCCAAAGAGAGGATTTAATATTGGATCCTGGAGGTAATAGCCACTGGAGCTTATTGAGTAGGGAGAATGACATAATCAGGTCTATGTTTTAGGAAAATCGCTTTGTCCATCGATTGGAGAATGGACTGGAGTGGGGAGAGGCTTATGGCAGGAAGACCGACCAGAGGATTATTGCTATAGTCCAGGCATTAGGTGATGAGGGGCTTGTGTCATGGTGGTAGCTATGGAAGTAGAAAGAAGGGGGAATGTAGGAGAGATGTTGCGAAGGTAGAAAGAACAAGACCTGGCAACAATTTGGGGCTGTGGAGTGAGTACAAGTGAGGGGTCCAGGATGACACAGAGGTTGCAAGAAATGGGTAACCAGGAGGATGATGGTGCTCTTGACAGTGATAGGGACGTTTAGAAGAGGGGAGTTTTTTTTGGGGGGGGAAAGATAATGAATTGTTTTGGATATGTTGGGTTTCACTTGTCTTGAAGATATCCACTTCAAGATAGTGGTGATGGTGACATAAGACTGGGGTTCATGAGAGAGGTGAGAGCTGGATCTATAGATCTAGGAATTACGTGCATAGAAATAATAATTGAATTCATGAAAACTAATGTGAACTAATGAGATTACCAAGTAAGACAGCATATAGCAAGGGTTCCTAACTTTTTTTGTATGGATCCCTTTGGAGGTCTGGTGAAACCTTTGAACCAACACAATGTTTTTAAATAAAAAAAACAACTAAAGCACTTGATTATAAAAGAAGCCAATTGTATTGAAAAAGTAATTAAATTTTTTTCAAGAGCCTATATTTGCAGATCCCCAGACATCTATCTGTGAACTTGAAGGGCCTGGATTAAAACCCCTTAATTTAGAGAGACAAGAAGGCCCAAGAAAGATTCTTAGAAGATACCCATGATTAGTGGGTGTGACATGGCAAAAGATCAAGCAGAAAAGACTGAGAAAGGAGCAATCAGACAGGTAGGGAGAGAACAGGAGAGCAGTGTCACAAAAACCTAGAGAGGAGAGAGTATTCAGGAGAAGGTGATTGACAGGGTCAAAGGTTGCAGAGAGGTCAAGAAGGATGGAGATTGAGAAACAGCCAGATTTGACAATCATTGGTAACTTCAGAAAGAGTGGTTTCAATAGACTTACAAAGTTGGAAAGAAGACTGAATAGCATTTAGAAGAGAGTGGAGGCACCAATTTTAGGGGGCTTTCTCAAAGAGTTTAGCCATGAAAGGGAGTAGAGTTAGGACAATAGCTAGTGGGGATGGTCACGTGAAATTAGGATTTTTTTTTGAGGATGGGGAAGACATGGGCCTGTTTGTAAGCATCAGTACAGGGACAATGGAAATTAATGAATTAATGGGGGAGGTATATGCTAGACAGGACAGAGTGGAATGGGATCAACTGTGCAAATGGAAGGATTTGCCTTGGTAAGAAGAAGAGATATCTCTTTGTGTGAGACAGAGATGAAGGAGGAGATAGTAGGGGAAGATACCTGAGTGGTGAAGTAAGAAGGGATTCAACAAAGAGAGTGGGAGAGAGGGGTTTACCATGGAAGTTTTGACCAGAGATGAGGAAGTTTGGAAGAGCTGCTGTGGTGAGTGGGACAGCAAATTGATTAGGGAGGTGTAAAAGCATTTCCTTGCTGAAGTGTGGGCCCATTGAGAGTGTTACAATAAATTGTAGCAGACTCATTCAGCACAGTTTCATTATTTTCTCAAGCTCTGTTCAGCATCAGGTGAAGAGGAATGAAAGCATTAGTTGTAGGAGTGACCCAAGGTTGGACTTGTGGAGGGATAATCAGTGATGATAAGGGTGTGAGGGACTCAGTTATAAAGGATAATGAAAAATTAAGCCGGCTCACCAAGGGCTCAAGACGGGGAAGGGAGGGTACTCAAATTGTTCACAACAGATCCTCAAGGTCCAACCTTGTGGTAGATGGTGATGTTGAGCCCTGTGAGGCTCAGGAGACCCACCTCAGAACAAGCAGGATCAGAGGGATGTATGTATATGACCTGGCCTGGACAGGAGCTGGGCAGCCTGGATCTAGGACTGAAGCAGAGGTCCCTGGGAATGCCTTCAGGTGGACCTGGATCCTGGGATGGAGCAGGACTAGTTGGGAAGCCTCTGAAGCAGATGGCATATAGACAAGATGCCTGCTGCACTTATGGTGGATTATGTACTTATATGTACTTATCATAGCATGGTCATTTGTCTATGTCCTACTTCAACCTCCCTTCCTACCTTCTACTTCAGGCTCCATGAGGTCTGAGCTTAGCCTGGTGCTCCATACAAAGCAAGCACTTGATGAATGTCTGCTGAGTTGTTGGATTATTGTTTGAATCTGTGTGGTGCTCAAGAATGAAGCCTGGCTCTGGAACAAGAGGATCTGGGTTCAAATCCTGCCTCCGTGCTTACTATGCCCTAGGACAATGGGTGGTTTACTTGATCTGGGGCTCAGTTTCCACATCTATAAAATAAGGGGATTGGACTAGAAGGTCCAACTGAGGTTCCTTCCAGTAATAGGAATTTGTTGCCTGTTGCAATGAGAGTTATAATTTTGATATGACTGGGGCTTGAGTCTGTTAGGAGCCATTGAATAAAATGTGCCAGAATGGGGAAGTACCTGGAAAGTTTTAATATTCAGTCAGTTAGAAGGGGGAGCTATGTGACCTTTTAATTCAGTTCAAGTACAAAGAAACTTTCTGAGGGGGTGAATAGTGTTTATTCTATTGAAAGTGATTTTTTTTTTGCAAAGTTCAGGAAAAATTATTGCTTTAATAATTTTTTTTTGAAAAAAAAAAAGCTGGATCATGAAAATCCCCTCTCTGGCAGGGAGTTCTCTTATATAAACAGGTTTCACTCCTCAGGCTTTGATGGAAGAACAGAATTTATAGGCTGCTGTCTTGAGTTTAAAAGTGGCTTTTCCCTCTTGCCTAAGTAGCATGTTTGACATTCATATTTTCCCTTTGAAACTCTTACAGTCAAGAGACTGTCTAGACGAGCACTTTACAGGATTTAGATGGAGAGAACCATAGATCTGTATTTTTAACCTGTTCTGGGAACAGAAAGTTGTGGCTTTACACATAGGTATAAAATAAGGTAAAGTTGGCAGTGGCTCCTCTTACAAAAGTTACAGTATGTTAACAGAATCTATTTTCCCAGTTTGTCATGTCAGAATGTATTTGTGGTGCTTGGGAAAGACTGTACTGTCTTTCCTGGGCAGCAAACTCTCATTACTTTTCAATGAGTAGGTTACTTTCCTTGGGATTTTTGTTTCGTTCAGTCGTTTTTCAGTCACGTCTGACTCTTCATGACCCCATTTAGAGGGTTTTTTTTTGGCAAAGATACTGGAGTGGTTTGCCATTGCCTTCTCCACCTCTTTTTACAGATAAAGAAATGGAGGCAAACAGGGTTAAGTGACTTGCCCAGGGTCACATAGCTAGCAAATGTCTGAGGCCAGATTTGAATTTATGATGAGTCTTCTGACTCCAGGCCTGGCACTCTATCTACTTTGCCACCTAGTTGCCCCTGCTTGGGATTTACTCCTTGTAATTATTAGTTTATATTTGACAATTTTCAGAGTATACTTTTAGAAAATTACATATTTAAGGCGGCTTCCATTTTCTTTTGTTATATTATCACCAGCCAATAAAAGATCCTTTAAAAAGCATCAAGCCCCTGTGTTGTTTCAGGTGTTTCTGAAAATACTAAACTGGTCATGGTTGGTAATGTAACATAAAAAACTTCATGTTAATAGATTAAGCAGTAGTTTGCTATAAAAACAAAAAAATAAACCACAGAAGTTTAATATTAGTCATTGTTGGTAATTTTGCATTTATTATGCAAAAAATTGAAGCTTGGCCAGTGATGCTGAACAATTATGGATGCTTGATTTAGGTTAAACAGCAAAAGAATTCATGAGCCATTTCCTCCATTACTTTCTTCTTTCACTATTCGCAAAAAGTGAGGGTAGTGACTAAAGGCTCACTGCCCTGTAAGCTCATCAGGTTGGCTGGGGAATATCTCCGCAGGAGATATCGTTAATCCTTTAGATGAGGTGTCAATGGGAAGGTCCTTAGCCTTTATGAGGAGATGTTTTACCACCTTGCAGCACATCTAATAATGGAGGCAGCTATACCATAGCACAAAGAGCAGTGGGCTCGGACACTTAAGTAACTCTGACCCTGAGCAAGCAACTTAACCTCTTCTGGGCCTTTATTTGTAAAATGAAGGAGTTGGACTAGGCTATGGGTGGGCCTGCAGGTTACCCACCCCTGTACTAGACCCTGATGGGTCCTTCTAGTTCCAAATCTGTGATCCTCTGATCCTCTGAAAAGTGATTAGGGGAAGATCCACCTCTTAATGGAAAGAATAGATTAGTTTTAACATTATCTTGATAAACCGTGGTTGAGAGTGTGCCTGTTACAGCTCTGTGTAAATCAAGGCAAAAGCAAATCCCTTGCTCCCCTTGTGATGTGAATAATGAGATTACGGTTAGTCAGAAGAAAGGTAATTATACCGCTGATAGGGAAGTGAATGTATTCCAGTATTTCAGCTTACTTTGAACAGTCCCTGAGGCTACTGTTAAGACACTAAACTTCTGTGGAACTTTAACTGTAATATTCATTCATTAAATATTTGTTGAGTGCTCATTATGTAAAAGGCATAGTAGTAGGAACTGTGGGGGAGAGAGAGAGATGTATTAGATATAATTCCTGACCTCAAGGACTCACAATCTAGTAGGGGAGATAAATGATAACTGCTATTTATTTTGGCCTGTGCTGAATTCTTTTAGAATTACTGAAATTTTAATTCCTTTTATTATAGTACTGAAAAATAGAGATAAAGTACCTGGGGATCTTGTGATATTTAATCACTTTATCCAAGTATGTGCATACATTCTCTCTCTCTCTCTCTCTCTCTCTCTCTCTCTCTCTCTCTCTTTTTCTTTCTCTTTCTCTCTCTCTCTCTCTCTCCTTTTCTCCCTGCCTCCCTCCCTTCCTTCTTTCATTCCTTCCCTCCCTCCCTTTCTTCTGTCCTCCTTCCCCTTTCTCCTACTTATTCCTCCATTTTCTCCTCCACACTCCTCTCTGGAATTCTTGGACATGAAAATTATTAAAAACAGTTGTGAATACTTAAAGAAGTAATTCAGTTTCTTGTTTTCCCCAGAAAATTAAGCTATCCAAGGAGTTCCCAAAGGATATAATAATAACTTTTCCTTTGCCACCAAGCAGGCATTTTTAACTAATTTCCTTTCCATTCACTTATCCTATTTGGTAAGATTATTGATAAACGAGATAGGACAGGCCTGCAAAATGCAAGGTCAGTAGATTCAATTAGAAAAAAGAGCAATTATTTAGTGAACTTATGCAATGAATATTTCGGGCTCAAATTCTATTCCCCTCCCCCCACTTCTTGCTGTTCCTTCCAGAATTATTTACATAATTGCAGCTGTGTGGACTATGGAAGATTAAAGGAAGTTTTTGGTAATGTGGATTTGTGGATACTCTTTCACCTAGAAAAGTCCTTAAATATTTTTATCTTGTAATTTTCCATCCTCTTTCTCTGCTCTCTTCCTCCAAGAACATATAAGTACCTCACACATATAAACAAAAACACTTACCTTATTTGAAGGTCCAATGGTCAACTTTTCTTTTGTCATTCTAACATCCCTCAAAAGAAGACCAAAGCAGGAGAGGGACTGTCCAGCAAGGCTCAGGATAAGGAGGAGACTTGGCTGCCCCATTCTTATAGTTCCCTTAGTGATATCAATCAATTAGGACATAGTTATTGAAAGTCTATTTAAAAAAAAAAGAAAGTCTATTTAGTATGTACATGTACAAGAGTAATCAGGGCTACTTTAACTCCATTGTCTGTGACCACCTTAGAATTTTTCCAAGGCTGCCTGGAAATTTTCCCTTGAAGCCTGAGAATGGGGACCTAATAGTACAATTGGAAGACTGGAATTGGATTACATAGTACTCAGAACTTTTCATGCTTGAAAAAATAAAGGACAAATCACTTTGATTTTGGTACTTGATTGTGGTCTTTCAGTATTATTCCAGAAAATCACTGTCAATTAAAGAGTTCTTCTACACAGGCATGCTTTATACCTAATTGGCATATTGACATTTGATTTGGGACAATTACATTATCCTTAGAACTGAGAAACAATATTAGATTTATGATCATGGAAAGCAAAGACATCAGCAATGTTGTGGTTTGACAGTATTTTCTGTTCCTTATAGCATTAATAAATTGAAAGAAAGGTATAGAGAAAAGTAAAAGCATATTTTTATTGAGCACCAGTTATGTTAAAAGTACTCTGCCCTCTTTGAGTATATTTGTGGCAAATAATTCTACCAAACTGGAGTCTGATTTCAACAATTTCTTAAGCATTCTCAAGAATATTCATAGCAAAACTTTAAATGATTAATAAATTCACTGATTTATTTCAGACCTTATATGCCTTTTTTCATATTCTCCAATGGTTTAAGTTAAGATTACTTATTATAAGAAGTGGCAAATGATTTTTTTAAAGTTTAATTTAATTTTTTCAATGAGTAAAAACCCATTTTAGATCCTTCCTACCTCCTACCCTAACTGAAAAAGAAAAACAAAACTTTCATGACCAATATCCGTAGTCAAGTGAAACAAATTCTGGCATTGGCCATGTCAAAAACTCCATCACTATCTCAATTAATTTAATGCCTTTTACTAAGAAAGCAAAACTTGAAAAAAGACAGATATATGGGGAATTTGATCATTCACCAGAGCTGGACATAATGTCTGTTATCTTTGTAATGAAAAAACACTAATTTTAAAAAGCTGTCAATTCGATGTATTTAGACTTCTTAATTGCAGAATCATTTTGGCCTTGTGGCTGACCCACTTTATTATTCAGAAGTAGACCATTAAAACAACAAAACCCTCCCTTTTCCATTTTATTTTTAAACAATTTATTTCCTTAGTATACAGACATATTCATCACTTCTTTGCAAGAATTTGAGAGAATAAGAAGGTATTTCCTTAATTGCAATGAATTATTTCTAAAACTTGCTAATTTTCTTAGGGATTTTTCTTCCCCAAAATAATTCAAATCACATTGCCAGCGTGAGACCTGCTTCAAGAATTAGTGGAGACTTTTGTGGCCGAAATAAAGTCACTTAAACATTTTTTATTCATCTGGGAAAAGTGAGTCATATTCCTGCATGCGCCCAATGCAGTATATTACATTACAAAATATATGATATATTCTAAACCAGGGTAATACAGGATGTATGTTGAAAACACATTGAAGAACTATAATTCTGAATATTTATGTCTATTTTGATATTGAAGAAGACTAAATTTTTTAGTGTTTTGTGAGTAATTCTGATATGGAAACTAGGGTCTATTCTGTTGTCAGCACTGAATGGAGATTAAGGAATAGAGAAATAAGAATAGAGATTTGTCATTCACTCATTCAAAAAGCATTTATTAAGGGACTAACATGTGTTAATCGCCCTAGTGGGTACTGGGGATACAAAAACAAAGTACTTGCTGCCCGCAGGGAAACAATATGTCCATGGATAAGTCCATATAAATTTGGAGTAATTTGTAGAATTGAGAAGGCATTAAAAACTTGGGAGTTCAGGAAAGACTTTGTGTAGGGGGTAGCCCTACATTAAGCTGAACCTCAAAGCAAGATTGTGAGTCTAAAATATGAAGGTGAGAAAGGAGGGCGTTTCAGGCTTGGGGAGCAGGTTGTGCTAAGGCAGAACATGGGATGTAGTGTATGGGCCACAGCAAAGAGGCCAGTCTGGCTGGAATGTAGAGTAGGTGATGGGGAGTAACATGAAATCAATGTGGAAGGACAGGGCAAAGCCAGACTATAAAGAATTGTAAATGATAAGTAGTAGAATTGTATTTTATCCTCCTGGCAGAATTGTTGATCAAGAAAGTGACATTTTCAAATCTGTTCTATAGGAATGTTAATTTGGCGGCTCTGTGGAGGATGGATTGGAGAAGGGAGGGACCTGAGGCAGGGAGACAAAATGCTGTAGTTCAAGTGAGAGTTAATGAGAGCCTGACCTAGAGTGTCTGCAATGTAAGTAAAAAGAAAATGACAGATGGGAGAGGTGTGATGGAGCTGGGAACAGAAAGAGTCAGAAACTGATTTTTCAATAGGTGGCGAGGGAAACTGAGGAGTCGGAAATGATTCTGTGTTTGTGAACCTGGGTGACTAGAAGCAAGACTATTGACCCCAAGGGAATGGATAACCTCATTGAGAGAAAGGTGTAGAGAGTAAGAAAGACCCAAAGCTGAGCACTAGGGTGCCCCCATGCATACTAGTAAATACCTGGATGGTGATCCAGCTAAGGAGATTGAGAAGGACAAGAAGGAGGAGTAGCAGGAGAGAGAGCTGTCCTGAAAATTTAGGAATCTTATAGTTTCACAGAAGGGGTATTGTCAACGCTGCTAAATACTTCATAGAAGTAAGGAAGGATGGGGACTGAGAAAAGAAAATGCCATTGGATTTAGCAATTAAAAGATCATTGCTAACAAGAGAACAGTTTCAGTAGAATAGGGTCAGAAACCAGGTTGTAGGAGTTCAGGTATATTTGTTTGTTTGTGGAGGAAAGGTGTCTAGAACTAGAGGGTTTTATAGGAGTTGAGCTGTGAAAGGAAGCAAAAATATAGAATAGTTTAAGAGGATAGAAAGGTTACGCAAAAAATTTTTAAGGATAGGAGACACCTCAGCATATTTATGGGCAATAAGGAAGGAGCCAAATAGATTGAGAGAGATCAAAGAGAGGGCGTGTTTGAGGGAACAAATTACAGAAAGATGTGAGGGAACAGGAAGAAGAGTATAAGGAAAAGAGTTGGCTTTGGGGAGGGAAAGAGACTGGAGCAAAGAAGAGGTGTTCCTTCCACCATTTGCAGATTTCGGCAGAGACTATCCTTAGATAAAATCTGCATATCACCCAGAAATTAAATTATACTGAAGTAAAACATAGAGAGCAGTTAGGACACAAGCAAAAATTCTATAAAATTTAAATTAGGAAACTAGCAAAATTCTATAAAAATAGATTGAATTGTAAGTTGTAGTTTTTATTTTTAAAACTTGGCGCATTTATACATTTAGCCTTTTTGTTTTTGACTATTACGATTTGTATTGATTGAAGATTAACTTTTGGCTTCTTCAGTATTTCAAAAGGTACATGACTTTGTTGGTATGGTTGCTGCCCTCCACTGAGATTGCAACCCCTTCACATAGTCGGTGTTTGTGAGTTGTTGTGGCCAACCATCTGCTGATAATCCCTTCTGCATTTACCTACGTTGGTCTTTGATTGAGACACACAACTTGTTAACAGGTTTGTAACTCGTGACTTTCCAGCTTGGTAAAACCTGTCAACATTTGAGCTTGGTCAGTTTAGTCTCTGAAATGTAAGGTTATCTCATCTTCAACAGAATGGACTTGTAGGGACAGTCTATTGTCTCTTAAACATATTAGAAAGGTGAAGCTCATTTTGTCTAGTATCTGCTTTAAGAATTGGAAACTTTTGCAGCTTTAAGAATTTGAAATACTTTAGGAGTTGTAAAATGGTAGATATCATTGAAAAAGTGAAGAATTACTTGATATCTTTCCAAGCATAATAGAACCAGAAAGCAAAAAATAAGCATATGCAATATTGAAGATAATTTGGAACTATATTATAGTACTCTCACCATCATACTCAACAGTAAGGGGACTGAGGAAATGATCTATCTGGTTCTTCCTACCTCTAAAATGCTATAATTCTATATACAAGATGTCCCCAAAAGACTTAGTGTACCATTAAGCGTTAATAGCTTAAATATAAATATAAATCTGACACATGAAAGCATAGCAGTGACAATGCTTATTTTCAGCTAGAAGATGCTTAATGTTAACTTTTTAAATTGTTAATATGTCCATATGAATCTAGGTTAACCATAAAATATAATTTGAAGCTGAGTGACTTGGAAATTGCTGATACCCATAATCATCGAACTTAGCTACATTATATATCTAGAGTAAAAAGTTAATGATTCAAAGAACAGTGACTTCTGTTTGGCTGCTGTGTTCAAGGTCAGAGCCAATATCACAGGGATATGGCCACTTAAATATTTACCTCCCTAATATATTTTCTGTTGTGTTGATGACTTCAAAAGGAATAAATACTGTCCTAATTCATTGTAAATTGGTTAAGACATTAGGGAAAGCAGTTTTGTTATATCTTCACAGGTTAAATTTTTGTTTTTGCTATAATAAAGTGAAATGATAAGTCAAACAAATAAATTATAAAATAAATGCTTTTAAAATATAAAATCATATTGATAACATTGAACAAAAATATAAAAATACCTTAACAACTTTTCTTTCCTTTGCCATGATTTGGAAGTTATTTTCTATCTCTAAACTCATGAGAACAATGAGTCTGCTTTACTGATAAGTGTAAATGAGGTCACTCTTAACTGTTAAAGGAGAAACATAATTCTCACTTCTAAAGTCTTGGCAGATCAAGGCTTTCAGTTTGGCCTTTAAAGGCCTGTCAAATGGTATAATTTCTTATGACAAATTTTGCTACTTCTGATAAAATTTAAATTATTTAAGTAAACTAATGTTAAAGCTAGTTTACTTAAGTAAGCAAATCAGTGTGGAATAGTTCATAGAGAGCTGACCTTGGACTTAGGACCTGGGTTCAAGTCCTTATTCCGATGCGTGCTGGCTTTGTGAGCAAGCTGTTTAAATTCTATTATCTCAGACAATTTCTAAGACTTCAAGTTGCAAAGTAGGTGTAGTTTGGATTGGTGGAAGGAGCTTATTTACAAGAAGATTCCTATGTCAGTTAAATCCCAGGTTCAGTTTCCCCTTCCCCCAAAGTTAATGTTTTAAATTATTTGGCAACATGGATATAATTGTAATTCATGCATTATTTTCCTCAAAATATTTACTTTAATACTCTCTGTGATCTCATAGATCTCTAAACTTGTAGATTGTAACTCATTCATGCGTTCTTTTCCTGTGTGACTCATATTCATGTCAAGTCCATATGTCAAGTGAACAAGCATTTATTTAAGTAAGTACCTACTGTATATCAGGCATTGTGTTAAGTGCTGGGGATACAAAGACAGGCCAAACACAGTTGTAGCTCTCAATAAGCTCACAGTCTAATGGGGATGACAACATGTAAACAATTATGTACAAATAAACTATATACAGGCTAAATTGGAAATAATCTCAGAGGCAAGGCACTAGCTTTAAGGGTGATCTGGAAAAGCTTCTTTCTTTTTTTGGAGGCAATTGAGGTTAAGCAACTTGCCCAGGCTCACACAGCTACTATCTGAGATTGGATTTCAACTCAGGTCCTCCTAACTCCAGAGGTAGTAGGCTACCCACTGCGCCTCCTAGCTGCCTCTGGAAAAGCTTCTTACAGAAGGTAGGACTAAAATCCTGAGACTTGAAGGAAACCAGAGAAGCCAGGAGGGGAAGATGAGGAAGGAGAGTATTCTAGGCATGGGGAACATCGTGGGAAAATACCTGGAGTTGGGAGTGTCATGTTCAAGGAATAGTAAGGAGGCTAATGGCATTGGATATCAGAATACTTGAATGTTAGAATACCTTGGGAGGTGGGGGAAGGTATAAAGTGTAAGAAGACCAGAAAGGTAGGAAGGGGCCAAATTACGGAGAATTTTAAAATCCAGAGGGCTTTATATTTGATCCTAGGGGCTATAGGGAGCCACTGGAGTTGATTAAATGGGGATGGGGAGTGGGATGAGGAGTAACATAGTTAGACCTGTTCTTTAGGAAGATCACTTTGACCGCTGAGTGGAGGGTGGGTGGGACTACCGAGAGACTTGAGGAAGGGAGAAAAACTAGCAGGCTATTTCAGGAGTCCACGCACGAGGCAATAAGGGCCTGCATCAAGGTGGTGGAAAGAAGAGGGTGTATGTGAGAGATGTGAAGGTAGAAATGACAAGACTTAGCAACTGGTTGGATACGGGGGAGAGAGAGTGAGAAGTGGAGGATGACATCTAGAATGTGAGCCTAGGTGACTGAGGATGGTGGTACCCTGGACAGTAAGAGGGAAGTTAGGAATAGGGGAAGGTTTGGGGACATGGGAGAAGGGAGAGATAGTGAGTTCAGTTTTAGACATGTTGAGTGTGAGATACCTATGGAACATCAAGGGGCAACTAGGTGGCACAATGGATAGAGTGCCTGGTCTGGAGTCAGGAAGACTCCTCTCCCTAAGTTCAAATCTGGCCCCAGACACTTACTAAGTGTGTGACCTTGGGCAAGTAACTTAACCCTGTGTGCCTCTGTTTACTCATCTGTAAAATGAGCTGGAGAAGGAAATGGCAAACCATTCCAGTATCTTTGTCAAGAAAACCTTGGGGTCATGAAGAGTCAGATCTGACTGAAACAACTCAACAACAACATGGGACATCTAGTGTGAAATGTCCATTAAGCAGTTGGTAATGTGGGACTGGAGTTCAGGATGAAGACTTGTTATAAATAGATCTGAAAATCATCTGCACAGAGATGATAATTGAGCCTGTGGGAACTGAAATGATCACCAAGTAAAAAAAAGAAAGAAAGAAAAGAGGGTTGCTGAAGCATTTAAAAATGCACAGAAAATATTGGAAGTATTGGAGACCCAAATAGGACATCTTTGAAACCGATGTGTTTAATGTATTGCATATTTTTTATTTCATCATCTTTCTTTTATATTTTAGTTTTCAACATTGATTTCCACCAGATTTTGAGTTACAAATTTTCTCCCCGTTTCTACTCTCCCCCCCCCTCCAAGATAGCATATATTCTGATTGCCTCATTCCCCAGTCAGGCCTCCCTTCTGTCACCTCACTCCCCCTTCTCCATCCCCTTTCCCCTTACTTTCTTGTAGTGCAGGATAGATTTCTATGCCCCGTTCCCTATACATCTTGTTTCCCAGCTGCATGCAAAAACAACGTTTTTTTTTGAGCATCTGCTTTTAAAACTTTGAGTTCCAAATTCTCTCCCCTCTTCCCTTCCCACCTGCCCTCCCTAGGAAGGCAAGCAATTCAACATAGGTCGCACATGTATCATTATGTAAAACACTTCCACAATACTCATGTTGTGAAAGGCTAACTATATTTCCTTCCATCCTATCCTGTCTTCCTTTATTCAGTTTTCTCCCTTGACCCTGTCCCTTTTCAAAAGTGTTTGCTTTTGATTACCTCCTTCCCCTGTCTGCCCTCCCTTCTATCATCCCCCCTTTTTTATCCCCTTCCCCTTACTTTCCTGTGGAGTAAGATACCCAATTGAATGTGTATGTTATTCTCTCAAGTCAAATCCCGTGAGAGCAAGATTCACTCATTCCACCTCACCTGCCCCCTCTTCCCTTCCAACAGAACTGCTTTTTCTTGCCACTTTTATGCAAGATAATTTACCCAATTCTATCTCTCTCTTTCTCCCTCTCTCAATATATTCTTCTCTCATCCCTTAATTTGATTTTTTTAAAGATATCATCCCTTTATATTCAACTCACCCTGTGCCCTCTGTCTATATATATATTTATACATGGTTTTCTCACATCACTCTCATTTCTCTTCCCAATTTTTCCTCTACTTCTCTAACTTGCTTTTCCAAATCCTTTTTGAGCTCTTCCATGGCCTGAAACCAATTCATATTTTTCTTGGAGGCTTTTGATGTAGGCTCTTTGACTTTGTTGGCTTCTTCTGGCTGTATGTTATGGTCTTCTTTGTCACCAAAGAAAGATTCCAAAGTCTGAGACTGAACCTGAGTCCATTTTTGCTGCCTATGTTCCCAGCCAACTTACTTGACCCTTGAGTTTTTCATCAGGGTATGACTGCTTGTAGAGTACAGAATACTTTGTCCCAAGCTTGAGGGGATATGCTGTTGTTTTCAGAGCTATTTCTATACAGCCAGCTCTGCCACACCAGCACTCCTCATCCCCCAAGAATCACCAACCTGGACCTGACTTAGATCTTAGGCAGGCTCTGCACTCCCACTCTGATCTGCCACTTAATTCCTCCCACCAGGTGGGCCTGGGGCTGCAAGCAACTGCAGCTGTAGCTCTGTAAGCAGCCTCAGTGTTGCACCGCCTCCACTGCTCCCAGGGTGGTGGCCGAACCGCGAACTCCTTTCACTCTGTCCCAGCAGCTTTTCCCACTCACCTTCTCTGTTGTCTTTGGTGTTTGTGGGTTGAGAAGTCTGGTAACTGCCACAGTTCACTGATTCAGGGTGCTAGGGCCTGTTCCACCCAGCTACTGGTCTGGTTGATCTGGGCTCTGCTCCACTCCTCTCCCAGTTCCATGAGATAGACCTTAACCTGAGACCATCCGGGCTCTCCTGGGCTGGAGCCCTGCTTCCTTATGCTATTTTGTGGGTTCTGCAGTTCTAGAATTTGTTCAGAGCCATTTTTTTAGAGGTGTTTGGAGAGGCTGGGGGGAGCTCATGCAAGTCCCTGCTTTCCAGCTGCCATCTTGGCTCCACCCTTCACTACCTGCTTTCTAAAGGCCTTTCTAGTTCCAACATTATTCACCAGGATGGTTTTGAGACATAACCATGTGAGAGTGGGTTGAAGAAAATGGGAATGTTTAGCCTGAAGAAGAATGGACTTGAGGGTGAGGTGGGTGGGTGAGGTGAGTGGATAGAAGTACAAGACACAACTTTTTAGGTATTTGAAGGGCTGTCATTTGGAAGAGGGAAGAAATAAGAGTAATACCTGGAAGTTGAGGAGAGGCAGATTTGGACTTAGTATGAGGAAACACTTCCTAATAATTAGTAGAATGTTGCTGAGTAGACTGAGCTGCGCTGGAAAGTACTGGAACTCCTTTCACTCTTGGAGGTGTTCAAGCAGAGGTTAGATTTCCACTTGTTTGTGGTGTTGTAAAGAATCTTGTTCATGTATAGATTGGACTGGATGGCTTGTGAGGTTTCTTTTTATCTACCTTTCTTATTATGAAAAAGGACAACCCTCTGCCCCCCATCCCTTTATGCGGGGTGTTCAACATTGTTTGAGGGTTTACTACATACTAGGCACTGTGCTGATTGGGGTACAAAAACAATAACAAGGGAGTTGTTATTTGTCCTTCCTTCTTGAAGAGGACCATGATGCCAGGGAGGTGATGCATGACTCACAGATGAACTGGATTTAAGTGAGGGAGGACTGTGCAAAGTCAGCAGCCTCACTTTCTCTTCTGGAGCCATCTGTGTCCAGTGGCAAGATATAGATCAGGAAGACTGGAGATGGCCCCTAACTAGGGAGTACTTGACCTCCGGTGGATTCCAGTCTTAGAGCAGAGATAAGACACATACACAAATATAAAACAAAAACAAAGCTAGGTCCCAATTAGTGTGAATAATGGATCTTCTGCAATGATCTGATATATTTGAATTAGCACTATTTGAAGTTATAATTGTGTGAAATTATGTAAAATAGGGTCCAAGTGCATAAGGGAGGTATTACTACCACTAGCTCCTGTTTACATGATGCCTTATGATTTTACAAGTGCTTTTTCTATCTCACAACAACCTTGGGAGATAGGAAGTGCAAGCATTGTTATCGTCTTTTTTTAACAGATGAATTGGAGGGAGGTAAAAATGAGGTGTCCAGGGTAACATGAACATATTAGTAGGGGCAGACCTGGAATTTGAGGTCCAGGTTTCCTGACCTCCTGTCTGGTGCCTTTTTTTTTTTTTTAATATCATGCAGTCTCATTTGCTATTGAATGGAGTTCAGTGGGGGAGAAGTCACCTCTGGAAGATTGCCTGGTTCAGGAAAGGTTGCAGCTGTATTGTAAAAGGAAAGGAGTTACTTCCTACTTTATTTTTGCTAAATAGGTGCAAAAGTAAATTGTTTCTTTGCTGAAAATGCTGTCATACTGTAAATGTAGCAAATTTTAAAACTGTACAATAATTTAATTTGAATTTTTTGTACCCTCTAAGTTTTATTGTCCTGTTAGAACTTCTTTCTGGTTGATGGAAGGAAAAAGAAAGAGTTAATGATGACTTGGAGATTTGCAGAATGTTGACATCATTAATAGAATCAGAAAAGGCAGAATGATTGACCAATTTTTTAATTTAATAAATTCCATAAACATTTTAATAAACATTTAATTAATAATTTAATTTAACAAACATTTAAAAACCACTGCTTTGTACCAGGCACTGTGGTAGGCATGGGTTTACAGAGATAAAAACAAAACAGTTTCTGTCTTCAAGGAACTTACATTCCATTGGTTGGATACAGTGAGAAGAATGATTATTTCTCACTCATATTAACAATCAATTATTGAATTAGGACCAGGATTTTTTCAGAAACCTGTAGGTTGTTCAGTATCTGAAGGACATTCCTGACAAAGACATTTAATTAACTTTCTCTTCCTTCACCCAGGTGGGGAAGCCCATTGTACTCTCCACAGGTATGGGTGGGGATAAATTCTTTGATTAGTTTGTCCAAGGCTAGGCAATTTAGAAGTAAATGGCATAAACAAAGTTACATGCCCCCAGCCCCTTAATAGAATGGGTCCACCTCTATTGAGAGAGGTGACTGAATTGACTATGTGTCTGACTCCCTGTGATCACATTTGGGTTTTGGTTTGTTTTTTTTTCTTTTTTTTTGGCAAAGACACTGGAGTAATTTGCCATTTCCTTCTCTAGCTCAGTTTATGGATAAGGAAACTGAGGCAAACAGGGTTAAGTGACTAGCCAGGGTCACACAGCCACTTAGTGTCTGAGGCCAGATTTGAAAGCAGAAAGATGAGTCTTCCTCACTCCAGGCCAGGCTCTCTATCTACTGTGACATAGCTGCCCAACTGGCATATAGTAGGTGCTTAATAAATGTTTATTGCTTGATTGAGAGAATATAAAAGAAGCAAGCTTTGAATTGAGCTTTGGTGGAGAAACACCTAAGGTTAGAGGGCAGGATGTGCAGAGGAGACTGAGGAGAAGCCATCATAGGTCAAAGGAGAAGCAGGAGAGAGCAGTGTCATGAAAACCCAGAGATGATAGAATATTCAGGAAGAAGGGGTGTGCTTAGCAGGGAAAATGGCTCACAAAGGACCGTTAGGGAAAAGACTGAGAAATGAACATTGAATTTAGTAATCAAAAGATCATTGGTAACCTTGGAGAAAGCAATTCCAGTCAAATACTAGAGTTGGCAACCAAATTTTGAGGATTAAGAAGATGGTAAGAAGAGAAGGTAAAAGCAACTAATGCATAAAGATCCTTCCCCTTCCACCCCACCCCCTCATTTCCCTAAATTTGGTTGGAAAAGGGAGGTGAGATATAGGATAGCTTAATGGGATGGGAGAGTGAAATGAAATTTTTTTTAAAGGCTATGTAGAACTTTAAGTATTGAAGCAATGATTCGATAGGGAAAGATGTAAGATTGGAGAAAGGAGGAATAGCCAAGGAGGCAAATTGTGAGAGGTATGAGGGGATCAATCTACTGATTAACTGACCAGCCATTAAGTACCTATTTCTTGCTGGGCACTGTATTGGTGTTGGGGATCCAAGTATAAAAAATGAAGTAGTCCCTAATCTCAAGGATTTTACATTTTAATGGAGGAGATAAGCATATATATACATATAATATATATAAAATATATATATTATATGTATATATAAAATATATATATTATATGTATATATAAAATATATATAAAATCTCCACACACATATATACATATACACACATATATGCATATATACACACATACATATGTATATATAATATAAAGAGGCAGTGAATTCTAGGCTTTAGGACATGTGCTAAGGCACAGGGGATTTATTGAGTGTTGTGTGCAAGGAAGAGAGAAAAAGGCCAGTTTGTCTGGATTTCAGAGTATGGGAGGGGAAGTATTGTCCAATGAGACTGGAAAGATAGGTTGGGGCTAGATTGTGAATGGCTTTAGAAGCTAAACTGAGGAGTTTACATTTTTCCTAGAGGCAATAGGAAGTCACTGGAGTTAATTGAAGAAGGGGAGTCACATGGTCAAATCTGCCTTGAGGAAAATTACTTTGGCTGCCATGTGTAAAAAGGCCAGAAGACCAATTAAAAGGCTGTTGCAATAATGCAGGTGAAAGGTGATGAAGGCTTGAACTAAGGTGGTAGCTGTGTGAATGGAGAGAAGGGATGGGATGAGATAAAGGGCACAATTAGAGGAGTTGGCCTTGGTGAGAAGAGCCAACTATTCATCAGACACTGGAACAAAGAGAAGAGAATGGGGGATGATGTAAAGTTTTGTGGTTTGGAATAGATGAGAAAAGGGGAGTTCATGACAGATGGCTTAGGCTGCATGGTTTGTGGGAAAGCGATGAGTACAATTTTTGACATGATAATTTTGAGGTGCTGATGGGATACTCAGGTTAGATGTTTAATAATTGGAAATTTGAGTTAGGGGCTCATGTTGAAGAAGCTGTGGCTAAAGACAAAAAGTTGAGTGTTGTTTGCATAGAAGTGATATTCAAAGGAATAAGAGTTCTGAGAGAGAAAATGTAGAGAGAGAAGAGAAAATGGTGGACAACATAAACTTGGATAACATCTGCACTTAGAAACAAGATGAGAAGAGGAACTTGTGAAGCAACCAAGAAATAACACTTTAAGAAGAACCAAGGGACTACCGTGTCTGTGTCTAATATGTAAGGATGGAGAGAATATTAAGGAAGGGAAGTATTGAGGGGTGTCAAATGCTTCTGAGAAGTTGAGGAGATGAAGACTAAGAAAAAGGCATTGAGTTTTATAAAAAGAAAGTCATCCACTGATGACCTTAAAAATTGCACCTCTGTTAAATCAACAGAAAGGAAAAGACTGACCAGAAAAATTTGGAGGTTGGGAGTGGAAATCCTGGGGGTTAGTTTTTGCCCATATGTACTTTGAGGATATGGATTATTAAACTATGTTTTTCTCGTGAGATAAAATGACTAAAAGGAAAAAAAGCACCCTCTTTTTTCTAAGGTGTTAAAATTTGTATTTTAAAACCCTCCATAAAATGGAAGATTTTAATATTTTTATTTTTAGTTTACCACACACAGTTCTACATAATTTTGGGTTCCAGATTTTCTCCCCTCCCTTCCCCCTCCCTCCCCAAGACGGCATGGAATCTCATATAACTACCATGTATAACTTTGCATTGAATTAATTTATACACTAGTCAAGTTGTGGAGAAGAATTATGACCAATGGAATGAATCATGAGAAAGAAGAGACAGAACCAAAAAAAAAAAAACCCAAAAACAAAAGAGGAGAAAAAAGTGAGCATGTAGTGTGCCTCAATCTGCATTCAGACTTCACAGTTCTTTCTCTGGATGAAGATAGCATTCTCCATCGTGAGTCCCCTGGAGTTGTCCTTGCACCTTGCGTTGCTGAGAAGAGTGAAGTCTGTCAGGATTGGTCCTCACGGAATCCATATATCCGTGGTTGTGTACAATGTTCTCCTGGCTGTGCTCCGCTCACTCAGCATTATGTCGTGTAGGTTTTTCCAGGTTGTTACGAAGTCCGTATCATCCCCATTTCTTATGGCACAATAGTATTCCATTACCTTCATATACCACAGCTTGTTCAGCCATTCCCCAATTGATGGGCATCCCTTTGATTTCCAGTTCTTGGCTACCACAAAGAGAGCTGCTATAAATGTCTTTGTACATATGGGTCCTTTTCCCTCTTGTGTGATTTCTTTGGGATACAACCCTAGAAGTGGTATTGCTGGGTCAAAGGGTATGAACATTCCTATGGCTGTTTGGGCGTAGTTCCAAATTACCCTCCAAAATGGCTGGATCATCTCACAACTCCACCAGCAATGTAACAATGTTCCAATTTTCCCACATCCTCTCCAGCATATATCATCTTCCTGCTTTGTTATTTTAGCCAATCTGACAGGAGAGATGTGGTATCTAAGAGTTGTTTTGATTTGCATTTCTCTAATCAGTAGTGATCCAGAGCAAAAAGGAAGATTTTATCATAGATTTAGAGCTGGAATGGAGCTGAGAGATTATTTAGTCTATCTGCTTTATTTTACAGATGGCTTTTGTGCTTTTGAATCACTGGTAGGATAAAGAAGTAAACATGTTCATTGAAATTTTGATTTTTAATTTGGGAAAAGGAAATAATTTTTAGAGTTTTGGGAGTAATTTAAGTCCATATTATAAAGTCTCTAGGAATCTAACTTGCTTAGTGATACCTATTTGTAGACAGGAGGATTTCTATTTTTTTACTTTTAAAACAACACCACAGATCTATCCAATTCTATTTGCAGAGATGTGCTCTGAGAAGCCTCTATACCTCCAAATTTATCAGAATGGATTGGATAAGTCAGCTGCATAGTAAAAAGCCACCATACTACTGCAATGGCAAAATGCTAGCTAGTGGATTCCTTTTGACTTGTGATGTAGACATGGGGTGGAAGTAAATTCTTTATGTTTCAAATATGACTAATCTTTTCTAGGACAATGAGGTACGCATGTACAAAGTAGCGTGTTGGAATATTATTTAAGGAAATATAATGTAGTTTTTCTGAAGCATGAATTTTATTTCCCAGAAATCATTAGCTCAAAGAATGTTTGAGCTTAAAGCACCTTAGAGCTAATCTTATCGAACTTACTAATTTTCTTTGTTTAAGAATAGATTTTATTTTATTGATTTCAATGAACAAAAACCTATTTTCTCTCCCTACCACCTCCTTCCCATTGGGAAAAAAAAAGAAAAACAAAATCCTTATAACAAATACGCACAATCAAAACATATTCCCACATTGGCCATATTACACACACACACACACACACACACACACGCACACACGCACACACACATTTTTGCACCTTGACTCAATCACCACATGATTAGTCATTGCTTTGATCATAGTTCTTGAAATGAGCCATTTTCTAATTGATAAATATTCAAAGGCTATATGAACTGACAATTTTCAAAGGAAGAAGAAATCAATGCTATCAAATGGGGAAAAAATGCTCCAAATCACAAAATTAGAGAAATGCAAATTAAAGTTATCCTGAGTTTCTACTTCACACACATCAGATTGTCAAAATTAGCAAAAAGGGAAAATAACAAATGTTGGAGGGGCTGCAGGAAGACACACATTTATGCACTGTTGGTGGAGCTGTGAATTAGTCCAACCATTCTGGAAAAGAATTTGGAATTCTCCCCAAAGAGTTACTAAACTGTGCATACTATTTGACCCAGCAATACCATTATTAGGGCTATACCCCGAAGTGATCAATGAAAGAGAAAAAGGACCTATACATACAATAATATTTATAGCAGCTTTTTTGTGGTGCTAAGAAACTGGAAACAGAATGGAAATTTGGAGAATGGCTGAACAACTTATGATATTTAAATGTGATAGAATACTATTGTGCTATAAGAAATGATGATCAGCTGAGGAATATCTTAAATTATGGTATGCAAATGTGATGAAATACTATAGTGTTGTAAGAAATGATGATGTGAATGCTTTCAAAGAGAGTTGGGAAGACTTGTATGAACTGATGCAGCATAATTAATTCCTTATATATTTTGGGTATGAGACCTTTATCAAAGAAACTTGCTTCAAATATTTTGCCCAGTTACCTACTTCCCTTCAAATTTTAGCTGCATTGATTTTGTTTATATGAAAATTTTAAATGTTATGTATTCAAAATTATACATTTTGTTTTCAGTGATTCTCTCATTTGGTCATGAATGCTTCCCCTTTATACATGAAAGGTAATTTCTTGCTTCTCTAATTGGTTTATGATGCCACCCTTTATATCTAAATGATGTATCTGTTTGGAGCTTATTTTGGTACATGGTATGAGATGTTGATCTATTCCCAGTTTTTGCCAGATTGCTTTCTAATTTTTCTAGCAGTTTCTATCAAATAATGAATTGTTACCCAAGTACCCAATGTAGTCTTTCACCAAATACTATGGTTGTGCTTACTTGCTTCTGTATATTGTATTTTTAATCCTAGCCCTTTATTTCTCAATCAGTACCAAGTGGCTTAGATGATTAATGCTTTGTAGTATATTTTGAGATCTAGCACTGCTAGATCCCTTTCTTCCCAGTTTTTTTTGCATTATTTCCCTTAAGATTTTTGATCTTTTGTTTTTACAGATTAATTTCATTATTATTTTTTCTAGTTCTATAAGTTTATCCTTTGGTGGATTGATTGGTTTGGCATTGAATAAATATATTAAATTAAGTAATATTATCATTTTTATTATATGACTTTGCCTAACCATAAGCAATTCATGGTTTGTCAAATACTTAGGTCTGTCTTTATTTCTATAAAAATGTTTTGTAGCTTTATTCACATAGTTCTTATGTCTGTATTGGTAGATAAGATTCTCAAATATTTTATACATTTTGTAGTTATTTTAAATGGAATTTCTCTTTCTATTTCTTCCTTTTGCATTTTGTTAGTAATATATAGAAATGCTGATGATTTTTATAAACTTATTTTACAACCTGAACTTTTGCTGCAGGTATCAGTTGTTTCAGTTAATTCCAAATCACTCATTTTTTAGTTTAATTCAGTAATAGTAACACTGATAAAATTGTTGAAGCTCCTCTAAAATAATGTTTAAAAAGAAGAAAACAAGAGATGATAAGCCACAAAGCATAAGGAAAGCAAAGAACAGATAAACAACTAACGTAGAAAAGGTATTCTTTGAAATCAGTTTCATTACTATTGCCTCTACTAGAGATAAAAATTATGCACAAATATTACTTTTTAGGCAATGGAAAAAAATCAGCATTAATCTTCTTTCGGGAGTTTGGGAAAAATAATCTTGAATGATGTGCAAAACTATGTTTTACTACATAAATACTGAGATGCAATAAGCTTAAAACAAGTTTTAATTTGTCATTTGTTTAATGGGATGTGTAGTAGTAGCTAAAGTCTTCTTATCTCTTATCTGTTTGCTTTTTTTACTTAAGGTCTTTGGCTGTTTGTTTAAGCATTACTTTGATATTTCAAGCTTCTAAATTATAGTTATCCAGTGTTGGTATTTACTCAATTGGTTCGATGTTTGCTATTCTTTTGATGTAATGAAAACATTCTCACTATATCAACTTGAGCGCAACATCAAAATTCCTAGTATCCAGCAAGAATTTGCCTCTGTTTGTATCAATCAGTTCAAATATAATTTCAGTTGTTAACATTTACTTCCTATTGGAAAGTATTTTTGAAGAGGAAGGAATTGCTTGTTGTGGGGACTTTAGAAGAATGTACTTTTTAAAGTTTCCATGAACTGCTGATACTCTTGCCCTCTCTCTGAGATGTCCTTTTGCTGGGAATATCCATGGATTGTCATATCCTTTTGTGTTAGAAGCATTAGCAAAATAACATTTATGTAGTTTGAGATAGTCATGTGGTTTAAAACAGTTTTTCCCTCTCAGGAGAAATTTGTCAAAAATCAAGCTCTTCTCAACCAGAGAGATTAGATTTATTCTATATGGCTCTGTTGGAATGAACTGGGAAAAATATAGGGCAAGAAAGAACTACCTAATAGATCTGTCTGAAAATTATTCAAGAAGAGTATGCACGTGTTAGAGAAGCTATACAAAATATTCACACTTTGATTAGGGTTGGCTTTAGGTGGCCCCTTCAATTTTTAGAGCTTTTCCTGTTCTACACTAGAGAAGGTCTGGGCTGGGTGTAATACAGTTTTGAAGGTGTGGAGAAATAGTTCCTGATATTATCTGAATGAGCAGAGGATACTAAATGCCTGGAAGAAACACGTTCACTTAAGCATTCAGGTGCTTACTTGGTGCCAGGCACTGTGCTAGATGGGCTGGTTTTGTAGGGGTGAGGGATAACTGGTGAACAGCCTGGTGTCTTCCCATCATCAGAAAGCAATGGTGGCTCCCTACACATTGGATGGACCTTCAGTGGCAAATTTATGGGAGCATGTGGATAAGAGTCCTAAGTTATGTAGAGGTATGGATAGATTGTTACATGAATCATGAGAGGGAATGCCTGTCTCAATGGGGTTACAGATCCATTTGAATAATTACATATTACTAGTAAATTAAGGCTATCAATAAAATATCCCTAATTACCTACAACTATGTCTACTTTTCCATCTCTCCAAAATCTTCATGATTTATGAGTAATTTCTCAACATATTGAGGTCATCTTTGATGAAGCTGTGAGGAGATGGGAATAAGCGGGCTTATTTCTTTACCATTTCTTTACAGTCATATAATTGATTTAAAGGTGTAAAGAACAAGAGCTTTTACTGCTTATTGTTCATTGACTGTATTAAAAAAAAACAAAACCTCATTGATCAGAAAAAAGCAAAATGTTTCCTTAAAGGCTTTCCTCCAAAAAAAGGTGTTGCAGCATGTTAAAAAAAAAAAAAGTGAAGTTCTATTCATAGCTTTTGTTTCTATATTATCCACATTTCCCAATATATCCTTCCTCTGTCTCCTCCCAGAGTTCTGTCCTTTATAACAAAGAATATAAGAGAAAAAAAAAGTTCAATAAAACTTACCAACACAGTGAAAAATCTGAGTATGTGGTGTTCCACACTCATGGTCTCCTAGCTTTGTGAAGAAATGTGGGAGGTGCCCTCTCATTCATTTTCTTTTGGCAAAGCTTGGTCATGTTAATTTCATAGCATTCAGATTTGATTGGTTCGTTGTTGTTGTAGTTGTATATATTTCTTCTTGATTCTGTTTACTTTGATTTGCATCAGTTCATATGCCTTCTCATTGCAGGCACGTCAAAATCTTTCAAGATTCTTTGAAAGATGCAATGAAAGGGATAATTGTATGATGACCTGATTATTAATATCAAGTGAAGCACAAAGGAGAGAGACATATATTTGTTAAGGTGTTTGCTGTTGTCATGGAGGATTCTTCAGCACTGTGCCCAAATGGGAGAAGGATTCTTTATAGATAGTAAGGTTCTCCAGGTGTTTCTGTTTGCATTAAATTCTAGAACCCCTGTGCTAGAACACTGAAGAACCATCTAAATGTGATCCATAAATTACTCAAAAAAGTTCAGCCTAACTCTCCACACAGGAAAACCTAAGTAGATAAAAGATACTTATTGTCCAGACTATGACAGACAATTTATGGATCTGGTCCATCCATATAAATATCTTGGACAGGAACTGCAGGTACACAATGAACCTGGACAAGAGTTAAAGAAGAGGAAGAGAGTGAATTGGATTGTCTTTGGGAATTCATGCAGTACCTTTAATGAGCTCAAGCTTCTTCCTAAAATAAAACTCCATCTTTTAAACAATAGTCTTCTCATGTTCCTATGAGCTCTGATGCTAAGTATAATGGCAAGCTTAATGTTCCTATCTCCTGAATGAAGTTGCTTCAGACCAGTAGCTTATATAATATGGTGTCTTAGCATTTCAGCTCTGCAGTCCTTTGCTACTTTTTTCCAGGTTCATCGTGACTGTTTTGAGTAATCATTTATGCAAATCATATCTGGTCCCCATCTGGTATATAACTGTAGTTATGCACTGTTTACAGTATGTAACTCTAGTATAGCATAACACTCTAATAAGAGCCTATAACAAAGACACCAATCCAACAGTAACTGTATTACTATTAAGATGGACAAATAATATAAATAACAAGGAAGGGAATTGAGGAGGGTTTGCCCCCATACACAAAAAATTTCAATCTGCCACATCTTCCTAGGTGGGGTCTAGGATAGAAACTTCCTAAGCAATACTTACGAAAGTGTTGGAAAACTTGCTTAGTGCTTGAGCAGGCAAGGTGAGACCTATGTGGTCCTCTGTCTCTTCTCGGCATACTTTCCGTGGCCAGCAAGGATATTTGCTAACTGATTAGGATAGGATAGAATCCCCTGATGCCTCAAAGTTTGTCTTTATATGAATACTTTCTTTTTTTGTTTGTTTTTTGTTTTTTTGGAAGGAGGAAGGCAGGGGAATTGGGGTTAAATGACTTGCCCAAGGTCACACAGCTAGTAAATATGTCAAGTGTCTGAGGCTGGATTTGAACTCAGGTCCTCTTGACTCCAGGGTCAGTGCTCTACTCACTACTAGCTGCCCCCTGTATGAATACTTTCTTGATCCTTCCTGATCCCCTCCCTCAATTGCCTTATATTTATTTTGCATACTTTTGATTATATATACAACAACAATGCATATGTATTAATAAACAAAAACATACGCAATAAATATGAGGCAATAGGGATGGAGTTCAGAGGGTTAGGGTTTTATATATACATGTATACACATACATGCATATACATATATACATACACATACACATATTCATGGGGGCAGCTAGATAGAGGGCTTGGCCTGGAGTCAGAAAGACTCATCTTCCTCAGTTCAAATCTGACCTCAGATACTTACTAGCTGGTGACTCTGGGCAAGTCACTTAACCCTGTTCGATTCAGTTTCCTCATCTGTAACATGAGCTAGAGAAGGAAAGGACAAACCACTCCAGTGTCTTTGCCAAGAAAACCCCAAATGGGAATCACAAAGAGTCAAACATGACTCAAATGACTGAACAGCAACAACATAATATACACATGTGCACACATTATCTCCCCTCACAGAATGTAAGTTCCTTACAGGCAGTTGCCACTTCATTTTTGTTTTTGCATCCTCAGCCGCTTAGCCAGTGTCTGGCATAATTAGGTGCATAATTAGGTCTTATCTGATTGTTTGATTGATTAGTCTAGAGTCATGAAGATTCCACTGGGACTTCCTCCCATCTCCTTCTCTGCCTGTAGCCGGCGACTTACCTCTCTCGTTGGCTTTCTGTCCCCAATCCCTTTGGCACCCTCTGCTTCTGGCTCCTCAAGAATACACCAGGACTTCCTGGATTCTGAGACTTGTCACCTCTCTGCTGCCACTCCTTTATCTTATTGCTCCTTTAATCTCATTTCTTATTTCCCCTTTCTGTATAGCACCGCTTTTCATTTCTTCCTGTTCTAAGATTTTGTTGTTGTTCAGGCATTTTTCAGTCATGTCCAACTCTCAAGTGACCCCATTTGGGGTTTTCTTGGCAAAGATACTGGAGTGATTTGCCATTTCCTTCCCTAGTTCATTTTACGTATGAGGAAACTGAGGCAAACAGGGTCACACAGCTATTAAGTGTGAGGTCAGATTTGAACTCAGGAAGATGAATATTCCCAAGTCCAGGCCCAGCACTCTATCCACTGTGCCACCTAGATGCCCCTTTCCAAGTTTACTCATGCTGATTTAATCTCTTCCTCACTGAACATGGCCCCATGGTAGTCCTGGGATTTTTCTCCGGTTAAGAATGATTTCCCTGCCTTGTCACTATAGTCAACTGAAGGGGAGAGGGAGGTACCCAGATCTTCTTCCAGGATCATAATCCAGTGCTTTTTCCATCATACCTGAAGAAAGGAAGCCAATATGATTTATTAAGCATCTATTATGTGCTAGGTCCTGTGCTAAGAACTTTACAAATATTTTCTCATTTGGTCTTCACAACAACCCTAGGAGGTAGGTGCTATTACTCTTACTATATTCCAGTTGAGAAAACTGAGGCAGACAATAGTTAGGTGATTTGCCTAGGATCACACAGTGAGTATCTGAGTTGGATTTGAACTCGGGTCTTTCCTCCCTCCAAGCCCAGCGCTCTATCCACTGCACCACCTAGATGCTTCTAAGCCTTGCCAAAGCAAATGTTGATGGAGGTACAATAAATTCTGAACTAGGGAAGCTAATATGACTCTTTAAGTAATAATCATTCTCCTTTTTATAGCACTATCCCAAATTTAGTCTATGAAGTAGTAGTATTTATCACCATTTTACAAATGAAGAAGAGAAGTTAAATGCCTGCATTAAAAATCCAGTATGTGGTCAAGACTGAACTGAAAACTAGGTCTTCAGGCTAAAAGCAGGATCCTTTCCATTTTACTACAATGACTCTGAAAGAAGAGGATGATTTGTGAACATTGAATCCATTGGCATTTTGGCACCGTTGATTTGGAAAGTGTTAACAAACCATGCTTATTTCACTATGACCTCAGTTGGGGTAATTTCCTGTAGTGACCTATGAATAGGAAAAGAATCATAGCTAGCATTTACATAGTGCTTTAAGTTTTGCTAAGTATTTTACAAATATTATTTTATCCTCACAACAACCCTGGGAAGTAGGTGGTACTATTATCCCCATTTTACAGTTGAAGAAACCAAGACAGAGGTTGGTGACTTGCTCAGGGTCACACAGCTAGTAAGTATCTGAGGCTGAATTTGAACTCAGGTCTTTCTGACTCTAGGTCCAGGGATCTACCCACTTCATAGACACATATATGCGTACATACACACACATATGCATACACATGTTGTAAGCTCCTTTCCTTTATGAGTAAAGAAGGGATTTGGATAGATCTTAATGCCTAATGTTCAATTGGCATCAGTGAGGCTATTGACATATTTACTGTAGGTGAATTTCAGATTTTCTATACTTTAGCAGGAAGTATCCTTTTTTTTAATTGGTTGGAATTTTTTTAGAAAATGGGTAGGGCATGGAAAGTAGGTCATGCATTTGTGGAAATTTCTGATTTCATCAAAGGATTCTTCTTTACCTACCTACATTCAGTAAAATTTGGAAGGCATAATTTTGAGCAAGACTCTTTATGTAATTACATAATGAATGACAGGAAATGTTTTATTAAATAAGTACAAATAAAACTTCTCTTGTCTCATCTTTTCTTTTTCCTGCAGTTCCAAGTTTGTTTGAGAAGACTTTTTGCTGATTAGCAATTCTTTAGGAAACACTAAGAAAGTTCATGCTAGGAGGTTGGCCTAGTGACAGCCTGTTGTTCTGCCAAATGGTTACACTTAAGTTTTGGGACTTTAAGGATGAGATTTTCTACAAGTTTGGAGGAAGAAGGCAGAGGAGGAAAGGGGGATGGGAGAAAGATAGCGAGACCCTGACTTCAGGCTTGGCCACTGTGGTAAGTATGTAGCATAACTCAATTACATGTCCCCTATCTCAGCCTTACTCTTGATAGAAAAATAGAGAGCCCCTAGAAAATGTGAAGACTCACACAAGTACGGCAGTTGATACAAGCATTTTCCTTGAAAATGCAGCATTAAACAGTGGGAAAAGCACTAGCTTTGGAATTAGTGAACCTGAGTTCAAATGGCTACCTCTGATGCTTACCTTACTACCTTGGGCTTAATTTTCCTTAGTTGTTAAAATGAGGAGATTTCACTAGTTGGATGCTTAGGGCACTTCCAGCTCAGATCTATGATTCTAAGATTGAAAAAAAAAGCCTTAAAAAAAAAGCATTACTTATTACTATGTAAATGTACCAAAAGTAAGTGTACTATGTAAGACAACCAAAGAGAGAACAGGATGTTGGGAACACCCTGATCTTGGATGAGCCTTAAGTCTTTTTCATTCTTTTATCTCCGACAGATTCTTCAGATAAGACTTAAGACCAAAAATAGATGCATAACCAGTAAACATTTATTAAGTACCTACTATGTGCCAGGTAGTAGTGAGGAAATTTCTTATTTAGGGTATCCCAAAAGTCTTAGTGATTTGGGGGACACCCTGTGTATGTGTCAGGAGTTTAATCCTTGCAGAAGGTGCCACACTTCTCCCTAAATAGTTATGACCTCTCTGTGACAAAGCTGACAGTGTATAAACCAAAGTACTATACAGTAAAAGAACTGTTGAAGTCTTCTAATGGATATATTTATTGCCTGTAGTTTGCAGTTGTGAATGACATGCCAGAGTGCTAGTTGAAAACTAGAAGTTTTAGAGGCTGACAATTCTTCTTTGAACCTTCCTATTGATTGGGTCAGAGAGGGTGAATTAATTACTAAACTTGTCTGCTTCCATGTTACCTTGAAGTTGGGAAATTAAAGAGGCTTCTCTAAAACTTGGTCAGTACGGGAAATCATCGATCATGGCTATGTTGGTTTGTAAGATCTCTCTGTGTGAAAAAAAAAGTTTCAGAAGACAGGTTTTTTTGTTGCTTTGTTTCAAACTGTGTAAAATCAGCTTTGAGCTTCTTGCCATCATAAAATTAAAACAAAAACAAAAATGAAACTGGCCTTGCATTTATTTCAGCTAGGCAGGGCTGTGAATAGAGTGTTAGACCTAGAGTCAGAAATGCCTCACTTAGTTCAAATTCAAATATTTTTTAGCTGTGAGACCCTGGGCAAGTCACAACCTCCATCTGCCTCAGCTTTCTTATCAGTAAGCTAGGATTAATAATAGCACCTACCTCTCAGGGTCATTGTGAGGACAAAGTAATATAATATTTGCAAAGTGCTTTTTGAATCGTAAAGCACTATATAAATCCAAACTATTATCATTATATGTGCCTGATATAAGATAATATATGTAAAGTACTTTGTAAGACTTTGAATACTACATAAATGTTAGCTATTAATTTCTTTCACCAGTGGTAAAGTCCTGTCAACTTTCTGCAATATCTTTTGCTTCTTTAAAATTATATGTGTGTATGTATGTATATAAAAATTTATGGCTGATATAAGATAACATATGTAAAGTACTTTATAAGACTTAAAACACTATGTAAATGTTAGCTATTAATTTCCATGATCAGTTGCAAAGGTCATCAACCTTCTGTGATATCTTTTGCTTCCTTAAAATTATATATGTATAAATATAAAATTTATAGATATATAATCTCTCATTAAAAGATTTATGAAACTTTTTTTTGCAAGAACCTGGTGAAGGAGGCAGTACAGATACTTTTGCCCTATTTTACAGATGAGAAAACAGGTTGAGAGAGGTTCATTGACTTGGTCTTAGTCCCATAGCAAGCAACTCTCAGATATGGTATTCTAACAGGACCCAAACAAGCAGTCTTGGCACCCTGGGTAATCCGACGGGTGGTAGAGAGATTCAATGACCATGCCTCATGGTGTGTACGAAACAGACACAAGGAAACAGAAAGGGGAAAGGAGGATTAGGTTTTGGAGAAGTCATTTTTGGTATGTGGCCATGGTATAGATGAAGCACATGTTATCAGATCACTTCCTTGTTATTGTTCAGTCATTTCAGTCATATCTGACTTTTTATGACTCCGTTGGGGGTTCTCTTGGCAAAGATCCTGGAGTCCTTTACCATTTGCCTTTCCAGCTCTTTCTATAGATGAGGAACTAAGGCAAACAGGGTTAAGTGATTTGCCCAAGATCACACAGCTTGTAAGCATCTGAGGCCAGATTTGAGCTCATAATGATGAGTCTTCCTGACTCCAGGCCCAGCACTCTATCCACTGTGCCACCTAGCTGCCCATAACTTCCTTAAAATGTTAGTTAATTTCGTACTTAAACTAATTATCACTGTTAATTATGTGCTAAACTTAGAGATTTTCATGCTGCAGAAAGAGTACAAATGCTATCTACACCACTGAACGAAAGCCCGCTCAATCTGCCCTAGTCATGGCTTTAGACTCTGATCTGGTTTTCCTGTATCCTAGTCCTGCCTTCCTCTAATTATATTCCACTGTGGCTCCTTATTAAACCTTTTGATCACCACTGCCACTTCCTTAGTCCATGCTTCCTTTGCCTGTACTACTGTCATAGCCTGCTCTCATTCTATCCTACCCAGCATTGACTACTCGAAGGTTTCTAATTATGTAATCTTCCGGCTCAAAAAACTTGAATAGCTCAAAAACTTTCAGTAGCCTACTGAATACTGGCCAAACTTCTTAACATTCAAGGCTCATCACAATCTGGCATCAATTTAACTGTCCAGTCTAATTGTATATAAGTTCTTTTCATTTGCTTTGCATTTGTTCAAGAAACATGAATTCAAATCCTGCCTTAGACACTTAATAGCTGTGTGACCCTGGGCAAATTGCTTAACCTCTTTGTGCCTCAGTTTCCTCATCGGTAAAATGGACATAATTTTAGCACCTACCTCCCAGAGTGTTGTGTGGATCAAACGAGGTAACATTTACAGTGTACTGTAAACTTTTAAGCCCTATATAAGTGCTATTATCATCATCCTTGTTATTATCATTATTACTATGAATAAGGCACTGCACTAGACATTGATACAATTTTAAAAAATGATACAGTGTCTGTTCTCAAAGAATTTAAATTTCGTTAGGAAAAAACAGTGTAGCATCATGGCTAGAGTATTCCGCTTTGCAGTCAGAAAGGCCTTGTTTCAAATTTCACTGCTGACACTTACTAATTATATGACCAGAGATAAGTAAATGAACCTCTCTGATTTTTGAATCTGTAAAAATGTCCACAGGACCTACCTCCTGAGGGACTATGAAGATCAAATGAGGAGCAGCTAGGTGGCTTAGTGGGTAGAGCACCAGCCCTTGAGTCAGGAGGACCAGAGGTCAAATCTGACCTCAGATACTTATTAGGTGTGTGACCCTGGGCAAGTCACTTAAACCTAATTTTCTTAAAAAGAGAGCGAGGGAGAGATCAAATGAGATCACAGAATCATAGATCAAGAGCTGGAAGGGACCTTAAAGGCCAACTCCTCATTTTACAGATAATACATATAAAGTTCTTTACAAGACTTAAAACACTAGATAAATATCAGCTACTAATATTCATGATCTGTTGTCAAGTGCCATCAGCCTTCTCTAAGATCTCTTGCTTAAAATTACAATACATGTAATGCACACATGTTTTATATATATGTGGCATGCATCTGTATAATATATACATACATGACATGTGCATGTGTATGTGTGTATATGTGTATACACACAGACTAGAGATGGCTAATTTTTAAGTTTACAAACCACTTTTTTTCCTCTTAAATACCTGGTAAGGTAAACTTCATAAGCTATACACACAAACATAGCCCCCCCCCCCAATACATACATATTTACGTATGTCAGCTGATATTTGGGAAGATCTGATGTGTATACAGAAAAGTATAGGATAAGATAGTTTATAATGAGGGCATAGGAAAGAACCAGACACATCTAGGAAAACTTGGGGAGAGACAAAATACTTTGAGCTGTGGGGATTAAGGATAGCTTCATGGAAGAAATGATACCTGCATTGAATTTGGAAGGAAAAGAAGGATTTCAGTAGGTCTAGATGAGTCGACAGGGATAGTACATAGTGTGCATTAAGATATGTAGAACAGGAAACAGTTGAACAGGATTGAATAACTGCTAGAAGTTTGGATTGGCTGTGCTATAGAGTGTATTAAGAGGAGTAAGGGTGACTAAGGTTAGAAGGGTTGGTCCAAACCAGACTGTGGAGAAACTTAGTTCTGAGATTAGGAGTTTGTATTTTACCTCATAGGCAGTAGGGAGCCACTGAAGGTTTTTGAGCAGGGAAGTGACCTGGTCAGATCTGTGCATTAGGAAGGTTATTTGAACAGTTTGCGAAGGATGGATTAGAGAAGAGGTAGGATGTTTTATAGCAGTGCAGGCAAGAAGTGATGAAGTCCTGAAACAGACATGGTGGTGATGTAAGTGAAGAGATGGACAAGGTTGCAGTAAAAACATTTTTGTCTTTTCATTTAAAACAAGTGTTATTGATTTTCTTGTTAAACATTACTGTCATTTCAAGTGACTTCCCTTCTTCTCAATAGAACCCTCCTTTAAAAAACAGTTTAAATCGTTATTGAGTCATTTCAGTCATGTCTGATTCTCTGTGACCCCCTCTGGGATTTTCTTGGCAAAGATAGCTGGAATGGTTTGCCATTTCCTTCTCCAGCTTATTTTACTAATGAGGAACTGAGGCAAACAGGGTTAATGACTTACCCAGGGTTATATAGCTAGTAAGTGTCTGAGGCTGGATTTGAACTCAGGACCTCCTGACTCTAGACCCAGTGCTCTATCCCCTGCACCACCTAAAGTACAGTTGAGCAAAACAAATGTACATATTTGATAACATATCTATATTTCCACTACTCTGACCAAGGGGCAGGGGGTAGTATGGTGGAATAGAGAGGGAGTTGGACTCGGAGTCAGCAAGTCCTGGGTTCAGATTTGCCTTAGACACAGTATCCCTGTGACCTTGGACAACTCACTCAACTTCTGTGTACCTCAGTTTTATTTTATTTTTCAGAGTTAATAGCTAGGTTATTACCTTTATGAGCTCTTTGGTATTTTTCAGAGTTAACAGCAGTTGTATAACCTCGTATAACCTCTGTGACTCTTGGTATTTTCAGGGTTTGACAATAGCTATTTGTGTCAGGTAAATTGTTTCTTTGGTTCTGCTTACTTTAGGCTATATGGGTTCCTTCAAGCTTTCCTAAGCTTCTTTGAAATCATTATTTTTTATGATGCAATTATATTCAAATACGTGCATATACCATAATTTGTTTACCCATTGCCTAAATGTTGTTTACCTACTTTCCTTCCAGTTCTGTGCTACCACAAAATATTTTCAAGTGGGACCTAACTTGGCTCATCATGCGGTTTGTGCCTAGTACTGGTACTACTAGGTTAAAGAGAATATACCCATTTGTGACTTTTTTACTATAGTTCCAAATTGTTTTCTAGAATGAATAGACCAAATCCCTTCTTACATTGGTCATTTTCATCCGAAAGATATTGTTGTGGCGAGTTGATAGGATTTTCCCCAAACCCTACCCTCTTTTTAACTTTTCTACTGAAGATACCAGCATCCTTGCAACTTAATTATCATTCAACCCCTCACTGTCTCTTAACCTTAATATCCAATCAGTTGTCAAGTCCTGTTATTTCTACCCTTGTTGTTGTTTGTCCTTTGTTTTTGAAGAGGAGCAATGACATCATGATGTGATGGGTGATGTCTTGACTTTCGAGTGAATTAGATTGAAGTGAGGTAGAGTTGTACAAAGTTAGCTTTATTCTTTGTTCCATTGAAGTCCAGTGGCATGAGAAAAGGTAAGATGATTTGCTCAGGATGCAGTGGATGACCTTGGCCTCTTTGTTGTCTGATCAAGCTCTCAGTCACTTTCATGGCCATTGGAACAAATTGTCCTCTTCCTCACATTCTTCCAGGGAAAGTCTTCATGTGCTTGGGATAGACATGCCCCTAACTCACCAACAGGTTTAAGGCCTGTCAGTTACCCTCAGCCTAGTTCAGTGGGTCTGCCAACATGGCTGTAAAACCGAGGTGTGGCCATCGTATGTGTTATAACTTCTTGGAGCCACAGGGGAGAGTTGGGTGCCAGGTGTACACTGAAAGTGTATGAGCAGTCCTGAAAAGGGCTTGGTAAACCCTCACACCAGAGGTGCCAGTCTTCTCTGAGTACCCTATACACCCAATACAAATATGCAACACAGTTAGCATATTCCCTGGTTCTCTTCTCTGACACTGTAACCATCCTGGTACAGTCCCTCATCACTTCCTGCCCGGACTATTGCAGTATCTGCTTATTGGTTTCCTTTCCTTAAGTCTCTCCCCACCCCTCAACTGCCAAAATGATTTTCTCAAAGTTCAGATCTAACGATATCATCCCCTTATTCAATACACTCCAGTAGTTCCCTACTGCCTCCAGGATCAAATATCTCTTTGCCTTCCAAAGCCCTTCATCACTTGGCTCCTTCCTCTCTTCTCAGTTTTCTCACACTTCATTATCTCTTACATACCTCTTTCTCACCCAAGATACTTTAACTCCCAATTTCATTTCTCTTGCTATCTTTCTGCCCCTCCCTACCACCCCACCCCCTCATGCCTGGAGTGCTCTTTTTCTTCATCCTCCAAATTTCAACCAAAAGCCCTACCTTTTGTAGGAAGCCTCTTCCAGTTCTCCTTCATCTTAGTGCCTTCCCTCTGAGACCACCTCCAGTTTATCCTGTAACCATCTTGTTTATACATAGTTGTTTGCATGTTGTCTCCCTTATTATACTGTGAACTCCTCGAGGTCAGGGACTGGTTTTTGCCTTTCTTTGTCTCCCTGGCACTTAGCCCAGCACTTGGCAAATAGTAGGCACTTAATAAATGCTACTTGACTGACTTGAATTCAAGCAGTGGAAAGGAGGATTGGATTAAACCTATGAATGCATTCACCAACATGTTATGTGAAATATCTTGACTAAATCTCAGAGGCTATTTTGTTTGTTACTTTCTTAAATAAAAATTTGACTTTAACTCATTTGGGGGGTTTATTTTCTCAGCAAGAGCAAGTATATGTCTTCAGAAATTTATCTGTATTATAATATGTTATAGGGGCACACCACCTTTAGGTTTTTATGATTTCAGTAACAGATGAGAGACATCTGCTAGTTGTCTTACAACCATAACTAGACCAAATTATGGGTACCTAGAGTGTGTGTGACGTTATTACAGATATCTCCCTATTCATTTGTCAAGATTTTGCCTCTTCTACCACAACTGGTAAGAAGGGGGCCTGTGAAATATATTGTGTATCTGGAAAGCCTTCAATTTGCCTTTTTTAAAGCAAGGTTGTTGGTTAGATTTAACACATCTCATTTGACTTATTCTCATCCCTCCTGCTCTTTATTCTCCTTCCTCTGATTTTTTTTAATACTCTGCCAGTCTTTGGATTATTTTGCCTACAATCAGAGGTCATCTAATTCATTCCCATGTATTTGGTAAAATTACATTAAAATACCCTAGGGAGGTAGTAGCTGCCACCTGTCTGTGTTTTTAACCTCTAGAAAAAATTTAGAACATAATACCCTTGCCAGGAACATATGTACTTCCTGGCATTATTTCAATGGTTCCTTGTGTGTATCAAAGTGCCCTAAAAGATCCTTTGGTCATCAACACATTAATTGAATTCTGTCTTGAGCCATATTCCTTTTGCATTCTCTTTTTCAAAGATTTATCCACTTAAATTTTATTTTAATTTAGATTAATTTTTAATTTTAATTCATTAATTTAAATTTTAATTAATCTTAAATTAAAATAAATTTATCATTTTGTTAGTTTGTGTTGTATGATAGCCTTAATCTTTGTCTTTTGGACTTACAATCAACTCCTTGACAGCTTTCATCACTGCTTAAAAGGAACAGTGACGTTACAGGTGTGGGTCCTCCCATCCATCAGGATAATCTGGATGCATGTTTTTTTTTTTTAATAGTGTGCAATCCTTGGTCTTATTCTTCCTTAAATCCTCCATAGAGGACACACCAAATTTGCTTGAGACCTTTCTCTAGGACTTTTTGCATTTTAAGGTTACCAGTAGAGCTTTCTGGCTGTTCAGTCCGTTAGTCAATGTTGGAAGAACATTTCGAACAGTGACCTTCAACTACCTGAAAATGTAAAGTCTTTGCTTATTTATTTATATCAGCTTTATACTTTTCTGGTGCCCTTCAGATACCATCATAACATGTTGGCTTAAAAAAAATAGAGGTAGTCATGTGTGCTCGAATAACAATGTAACTTCTCTGCCCTCCAGCAGCTCTCTGAGAACAGGGGCAGGGTTTTTTTTTTTTTTTTTGTCCTCTTTTAATGATTGTGGGAACTGATCTATAGAAGTCAGAGGTTTTTCTGGCCAGGCAACTTCTCTTGCCAACTGCTTCCTCTTAGGTACGGCTTCTCTTTAATGTGTGATTTGCCAGGAAGTGGTAGTTGAATTCTTAAACTGCTATTTCTTAGAGGAGCTAGAACTCTTAAAGCAAAGGGCCTTCCAAGGTGGGTCCTGGCGGCTACAGAGTGAATCACCCCTAGCAGCTCTTATCTGGAAATTTAAAAGGAAAGAAAAGATATGAATGACGTTAGTGTCATTCTGGCTGGTATCAAATTATTATTTTTAGTTTGTTCTCACCTTTCTGATTCTAGTATACTTTTACTTATTATGTAGTTAGGTGGAGTTGGAGGCCAAACGAAATGGGATTGAAGCAGTTTCATAATGACTACAGGTTTATTCCATCATTCTATCTCAAGATTCTCCAGCCTATGCCACAGTAATCTGTTTCCCATTCTTTTCCTCTTTATGTAATGGTCCTTTTAATTTTTGTAATGGGTGGGAGATAATCTTTCTGATAATTATCCAAATTCTTGTCCTTGTTGGTCTCAGGGACAAGTGTAAAATCCTGTATCTATGCTAAAAAAAATCAAGCACATGAAAAGAGAATGACAAAAAAAAATGGTTGGGCATCATTTTACTTGTTTTAAAAAATTGATCAGATCTCAATTTGAGTGTAATATAGCTGCTAAGAGCATTAATACTTTCCTAGGCTGCTTATATGGGTGGGGAGTGACAAGATCAAGGGAGGTTATAGCCCCACTGCATTTAATGCTGAGCAGGGTTTGTTTACTTGAAGTGCTAGGTTCAGTTTTGGATACCACTGTTAAAGAGGGGCACCGACAAACTAGATTGTAGACAGTGGAGGTCAACCAGAATAGTGAGGAATTTCTGGAAATTAGGTCATATTAGGAAGGGATGAAGAAATCCATAAATTTAGCCCTAGAGAAGAAAAGACCTAGAAGAAATATTATATTTCCCTTCAAACATTTGTAGGACTGTCATGTGAAAGGGTTGTTTTGTGTCGTATCACATGGCACAACTAACATCAATGGGTGGAGGTTATAGGGAGGTGGATTTCAACTGAATGTAAGGAAGAACTTTCTAACAATTAGAGCTGTCCAACAGGGAAATGGTCAGCTTGGGGAACTAGTGGTTCTTTGCCATTGAAAATATTCATGTAGAGGGGAGATGACCCCAAATCAGGTATATTGCAGAAGGAAATACTCAGGCTGTGGGAAGTTGAATCAGATAATCTTTAAGGTCCTTTAAAACTCTAAGATTCTATGATTTTGTGATTCTGGCTCTCTTCCAATGTTATTTCCTCTAATTAACAATCTGTAGTCAGGATATGTATGGAATTTTTAAGGAGCCTCATAAGGACTCAAATATTGGGGACAATGAAATTTATTTTCTATTTTAATAATAATGGAATAATATTTAAAGCTGGAAGGAAACTCAAATCCCATCTAGTTGAACTAATTTTACAGATGAGGAAACTGAGACCCAGAAAGATGAGCTGAAGGTCCACATAGATATTAAGTCTCAGAGCCAGGATTTGAACTGTTGTCCTCTGATTCCAAATCTTTGCACTGCACCATGCATTACTAATAAATTTTGAAGCATGAAAGGTGTTATTAAAATATATTCCTCATGTAACTTAGGAAAATTCTCTAGTCTATTCTCTAAAAAGGTTGGGCATTAGTAGATTAAAGACTTCTTTTACTTTCAGCAGCCAAAAGGAAGGGTAGGAACGGAAAGAAGAGAGAAGGGGTTGACTGGCCTCCAAGAGAACCTTGTAAAACAATGGTTATCTTGTGGTTTTCTTGGTAGTTTTTGTAAACATGTAATGACATGGAGTCAATGATACAGCTTCATGATAAAGACATTGTAAGTGTGTTAGTTCTTTTGTGGCATGTTACAGCTCCTCTTATAGCTGGACCATTGGTCAGGATCTTAGTATTTGTTTCTGGGGAAATTAATGTAGAAATTATATGTTAATACTGTAGTAAGGACATGGAACCTCTTCTATCATAGAACTCCTTTAATAGAATGAGTTCAGCTTAGGAGGTGAGAGAAAGCGGCTTGCTTTTTCCTTCAGGAAAAACTTCCACTGCTTAATGAACATGAGCATCCTGCCAACAATGCATAGAGGGGATAAGCATAGAAACAGTGGTTGGGAAAACAGAGGTTTTGTGGTTCCCATAGAATGTTTGTTTCTTAGTCACTTGTACTTAATATTCTTGGCATTTAATTAGTGAATGGAAAAGGGGTCTAGTAGGAGGGTAGAGTTCATACCTCTATTGGTACTATTGTTTAATAATTAAAAACAAAAAGATTCTGTAAATCTGAGTAAGTAGGGTAATTATCTTCAGAAACAAGTTCATAAAATAGGATCCACATTTTTTTCTGCTAACTGAAAAGAGTGCTATGCTGCTGGCAATTATTGGAAGAATATGTATGTGTATGTATATGATTGAAAAGTGAATCTTATGATTAGATCTGCAAAGCTGAAGTATAATTGAGGGCTGTGCATTTATCAAATAAATCTAGGCATTAAGGAGAGCCATTCTATATTATCTAGGCTTCTGGGACAGTGTCTTTTCAAGGCAAGGTGCTGTATATACAGATATATATATATATATTTGAGTTGAATTAAAAGGTGCTACTATCTGATCCCTGGTAGAGATGCTGCTTTAATTTGACATATAAGTGTTTATCACTTCAACTTGGGTGAAATGTTAATTTGGTTCAAATAGGCACATTTTATTCCTTTCCATGGGCAGCACCTATATATCTTTCATTTGGAAGCATGTATCCATATTCAGTAATTCTCAAACAGATTTCTGATTGCCCCACTGCCTTCCCATCACAAGTCTATGATGTTCAAACCTAGTTATATTTTGTAAATTGACAGGCTATTCTTTGCAAAGAGCTTGGAAAGAGTGTGGTGTGAAGATCAATAAGATGATGACAACAATAATAGCGCTTATATGATACTTTGAGGTTTACAAAGTGCTTCACATATGCTATCTCATTGGAGGATGAAGAGAGAGGGTTCCAGAAGGCAATATGGAATGGCAGGGAAGGGGGGATATGGGCAATGGTTAGGGAGGAAAGTAAGGAGAGAGAGAGAGCTGGGGGAAGATATCACAAGAGAAAGTGAGAAGTAGTTCAGAATTTACCTTCTATGGGATGAAGGAAGGAACAATTGATTGGGGCCTCTAGGGTCCTATGATAACTGAGTACTTCATTATTTTAGGAATGTTGGCATCAGCTTGCATGGCTGATCAGTAAAAACATAGGAAGGCTAGAGAAGTAAGTAATAAGGATTTGTGTCCCAGTGTCTTGGTCAGTAAATAACTGATATTCTCATCTCTCAAGCTCAACTATGTCTGTTCTTAGCCTTTTCCCAAGATGGCAGTGAATAAGGAGCACTCAGAAGATATTCTAGGTGTTAGGCAAAGGCTTGGATCCAAAGCTCTGTATTCCTGGAAGGTCTCCTATTAGCTTTGGGGGTCTGTGACTCTTAATGCATCTACTTTGCATCTTAGATGGATGTGAGTCTCCTTTGGTGTTATTGGTTCCTTGAGGCATAGGACTGGATATGGGAATGGCTAATCCCTTTTTAAATTTAGATTTTTGAAAGAAAGAGTGTGAGTCTTTAACCCATAGGTCAAGCACACAGAGCTTGACTGATTCTGGGTAAAAATCATAGAGTAAATTGTTTAAAGGGATGGTCTATGAACTCTTAGATGGGAATTGGTGATCACTAGGAGAAAAAAATTATGAGTTCAGCCAGAACAAATCATGTCAGACTAATGCCTTTTCATGTTTTCACAGTGTTTTTATACCAGTAGTTCAGGGGAATGCCACACATCTATTAATATCTGCATTTCAGGCATTTGATAAAGTCAAAGCAATGGAGAGTAATGAAGTTACTGTCTTGTGTAATGCCAATACATCTCTTGAGTAATGGAGAGATGTGGGCTGGATGATAGTATAGTTAGACTCAGAACTGTTTGACAGGATAGAATGATGGACTGAATCTAGTAAGTTGAAATCAGTCAACTGATATCCATTTATTAAGTGCCTACCATGTTCCAGAAACTGTACTAAGCACTAGGAATACAAAAAGAGGCAAAACACAGTCCCTGTCCTCAAGGAGCTTACAATTTAATGGAGGAGACAAGATGCAAACAAAGCTATGTACAGGATGGGTTATATACAAGACAAAAAAGAAATAATTTCCAGAGAGAAGGGACTATAATTAAAAGGGGTTGGGAAAGGCTTCTAATAAAAGATGATACTTTAGTTGGGACTTAGAGGAAGCCATGAAGGTTAGTAATTGGAGAAGAGGAGGGAGAGTATTCCAGGTATGGGGGACAGACAGAGAAAATGCTGGGAACTGAGAAATAGAGTGACTCATTCATGGAGCAGCCAAGAGGCCAGTGTCATTGGACCAAAGAGTAAGTATCAGGGAATAAAGTGTAAGAAGACTGGAGAGGTAGGAGGGTACTAGGTTATGAAGGGCTTTGAATGCCTAACAAAGCATTTTATATTTGCTCCTGGAGTCAATGGAGAGCCACTGGACTTTGTTGAGTAGGGGGATGACCTGATCAGACCTTCAACTTAGGAAAATCACTTTTGTGACTGAATGTAGGATGGATCTGAGTGGGGAGAGATTTAATACAGGCAGACCCATCAGTGGGTTATTGCAGTAATCAAGATGAGGTGATGAGGGCCTGTACTGGAGTGGTGGCAGTGTCAGGGGAGAGAGGAGGGGGAGAGATAATATAAAGATGAAATTGATAGAACTTGGCAACAGATTGGATGTGGGGGATGAGAGATGATGAGGAATCCAGGATGACTTCTAGATTGTGAGCCTGAGGGACCGAAAGGATGATATTTCCCCCTATAGTACTAGGGAAAGGTAGAGTGGAGGGGCAGTGTTGGGAGGGCCTGGGAACCAGTAGAAGGGAAGAGATTGGAAATAAGTGAAAGAGTGGGGATGGGAGAGGGGGCAATCTGTTGTAGGAGATGGGATAGAATGGGATCACTTGAACAAGGAGAGGCATTAACCTTAGTAAGGAGTAAGGCCATTTCATCATGTGAGACGGGTGAAGGAGAGAGTGTCAGAAAGCACCTGAGTGATAGGAGATGAGAAAGAGGAGAAAAGAGGGAGTTCAAAGAAAATGGCCCCAATTTTTTCTGTAAAATATGGGGCAAGGTTCTTAGCTGAGTAAATAGGGGGAGGAGCCATAGGAGGTTTGAAGAAGGATGAAAAGGTTTGAAAGAGTTGCTGTGGAGAGTCAGATAGTGAGTAGGTAAGGGAGGTATAGTAGGATTGCCTAGCAGCGATGAGGACCCAGTTGAGGTTGTATCTGGAGTGGATTTGGAATGGACCTAGACAAAACAGTTGCATGATAGATTATGGTTGAATAAAGGGATTTCAAAAGTCTTGAACGTGGAGATGGTACATGTGTGGGTAATGGCAAGATCAGGGGTATGACTATCTTTGTGCCTGAAGTGGAGGAGTAGCTCATGGGAGAGGAGTAGATTGAAGAACTGAGTGGTTAGACTATTGGAAGGAAAATCAATAGGCGTGTTGAAGGACATTAGTATGAGGGCAGGAATTGGGGAAGAGAGAAAAATTGTAAAGCCAGGCATCAAACTCATTGAGGGAAGAAGGGAAATGACTAAGGAGTCTATAGATAATGGCTACCAGGATTTTGATTGGTTTAGCATGAACCTCAAAGGAAGAGAGGTTACTGGGAGATGGAAGAAGGGGTAGAACCTGGAAGTGGCAATATAGAGCAAGGAGTATTCCAACTCCCCTGCTTTGACCCGTAGCCAAGGAGAATGAAGAAGTAGCCAGGGAGGCTTTGTCATCAGGGAGAAGCAATGTTTCAGTAAGAGTTAGTAGATGGAAAGAATGGGAGCGGAATAGATTTAAGATGAAAGGAAGTTTGTTGTCTATGGAGTAGGCATACCAGAAGGCACCCTGGAAGGGCTGGGTGGAATTAGGATGAAACTTTAGGATGGGATTGAGGAATTGGGAATGAGGAATTGGATGCCGGGGTTGTAGAATGGTATTTGGATGACGATCTACAGGAGTTCAGAGTCACTGGGGTGTGAAGGGTATGACTAGTGTGAGAATGTTCATCACTGAGTGACAGAGTTGGGGAGAGACATGGCACCCTTAAAAGACAGATGCAGCAGGAGATGGGAGGCCTGGATTCTAAGGGAGGGTTGCTCTTCTTTGCATGGATGGTTCTCCGCATCCCAGTTTGGAGATTAGGCTAGTAGCAGGAGGTGGCAGATGCCTTGTGCTGGCTACTTTAGGGTAGGTGAAAGACACCCAGCCTGGCCCCCCACAGCATTTCCTCAGGGGACATGGTGCACCCAGCGAGAGATGGAAGGCTCAGGGTGTTGATGCACTCGGGGTCTAAGTTCTTCTTACCTGAGGAGTGACCCCATACCCAGCTCCTGGTTCCTGAAAGTCCTTCTCTCCCTTCACAGAGGCCTCAGGAGTGTCCCCTTAGCTTAGGTTACCTTTCTGCTGGGCTCTCAGAATGAGTGCTCTTGTAGAGGCCTGAAGCTGCTCCTTCTTAATGTCTCCAGTTTGTTCTTATCTTGTCTTTGGGCTCCCAATATTATTATTAAGTGGAAAGTAATCATTTTGGGTTTCAAAGATCAACTGTGAAAGGACAATATGGGTAGTCATATCTGGTTATCTTATCTGAATTCCCTTCCCCCCTTTCTTCTTTTTAAACAGGTTGTAAACTCCATGTGACCCAACACAGTGACATAATAGATGAGCTAAAATGATCATTGGGTAAATTAAAAGACCATCACAACCACCACCACCACCACTAAATCAATGTTTCTTATCAATGAGCCCTGCTGTATTCTACCTTAGACTGCATATGGCTTGTTGTATTCAGTTTTGGGTACCACATTTTAGAAAGAAGGTTTGCAGACTGGAACATGTCCAGAGAATGGTGACCTGTAATTAATGAATTGACTCAATCATGTGAGGGTTGCTAGAAGGAACAGGAGATATTTAACATGGAGAAAAGTTAGTGATGGAAAGGCTGTGTTGAAATATTTGAAAGGATTTCACATAGAAAGATTAGATTTGTTTTGCCTTGCCCTGTGGTGGTGGTGAGGAAGGGGTGCACAATTAGGAGGAATGGGTAGAATTCTCATTGTGGAGACTAGAACTCTTCAAAGGTAGAACGGGTTGCCTTATATGGTTGTAGAAATATATATATATATGTATATGTATATATATATATGTATATATGTAACTAAAGGTTTTCAAGTGGATGCTAGGTGTCCTCTGAGATTCTTTCTCACTAGGAACTTCTCCGATTTTGAGTATGAGTTATTGATGCCTTCTTGTGAATTAATTCAATTAGTTGTTTTCCTTTTGGAACTTAGCTAACTAACGTCAGGAGTGGGTAGGAGCTTTGTTTGGCCCCAGAGGAAACTAAGAAAATTTGGATCATGAAGCATTGTGAGAGCAGAGATCTCACTTCCTCCAGTGGGAAGTAGGGTATTATAAGGGCACTTTAATCCCTGGGTACTTTCTCACTGGCCACCTTGCCATCTGGAACAGAGCTCACACCCTGAAGGACTCTGAAACTTTACCCCTTTTAGGTCTGGGATTCTGAAGTCATAATCTGAGATTACCTCTCATGTGGCTACTATCTTAGGCCAGGCACTCCAGCTCCCTGGATACCTTGTTCCTGCCCTTCCACTCTCTGACACCTCCTACCCCTTTCTAGTTCAATACATAATTAAATCAGAAACAGACTACTAGTAGTAGTACTATAGTTCAATCACATTATGAGACTTTCATGGGCTCTCTGAGAGTTCTAAACACAATTTATATTATTATTTCTAAGGGAATATGCATTCTGAGTTCCTATTTATAGCACTGAGACAGCACAACTTAATTATTGGATTTTTGAACATGGAAATCTCTTAGGTCAAATTACGTAAGTTAGTTATTATAGGTTCATAAAATTTAGAGCTGGAACTTCTCTGATTTTGAGTATGACAGTCATTCACACCTGGAAGGGCCCTTAGAGATCATTTAATTTAAGGAACCTAAGTCACATAAAGGTGGTACAACTTTCCCAAGGTCACACAGATAGTAGTTTTCTGTGGAACCAACCAGCTCAGGTGGTCAGGAATGAATAATGTACTATAGGGTAGGGCCTAAGACCATAGTTTATTGAGATTTTCTATGACATAGATACCTTGGGAATAGGGTGATTATCATTCCATGACAGCAGAAAGGTCAAGGGACATAAAGACAGAAAAAACACCATTGGACTTAACAATTATGGCCATCAAGAGACCAGATCACTAGAGTGATAAGAATGTAAGTTAGAATATAAGAACTGAGGATGAACAGTAATTCAGCAAGAGACAAATTTGTCAGTGAAAGAAAGAAGAGGGAGATGGAATAGTATGAAGCTCAAGGGTGTTGAAGAATCAAGGAAAGGTTGTAATTTAGGAGAGTGTTTGTAGGCAGATGAGAAGGAGCTCAGAAGTTACTGAAATGCAAAGGAGGAGGAATGATGGGTGTAACAAGGTCATGGAGGAGATAGAAAAGGATGCAGATAGAAAGGCTAGACTTGGAAATGATGGACACATTTCTTTGAGATGGGAAAGAAATAGCAGCCAGAGGAATATACAGAGAAATTCTGAAGTAGAGAACAGGGAAGTTAAGGGAATTTACTTTCAATCTGCTTGAAATACGAAGGGGGCAAGGGTGTAGTTGGGGGATTAGGTTTGGGCAAGTACCATCAGGAACACAATAGGGAGGGAGTAAACATGAGATGAATAAATGAACTGCTGATTAATACCTGAGATTAGATAACGTGAATTTACTGTGGAACATATGAGCAAAAACTTCATGCCTTTCTTTAACAATGTTTAGCAGCCCTAGAGTGGCAGCTGAGAAAGTTTTACATGGGGCATAGCTAAGAATTTGTTTTTATTTTTTTGTCCAAGACCTTTGATTTCATGGGTGTAGGAAAGACTTGGATAGGAAATTCCCTCTGCTAATGCAGATCTATGTTCCTGACAGCTCTTTAAGATGATTATAAATAAATTAAAGAACAGTTGCTATTTTCCACACCAAAAGATCTTTTTCTTTAAGTCAAATATCACTAGATCTTTCAGTTCATTCTTGCACATAATTGTTTTTAATCTTTTCATCAAAAAATGTGCTGCAAAGACATAGAAAAAATATAGCTGACTAGGTTTCTTTGCATGTTTGTACCACTTTCTTGCTATATTTCTCCCATTCTATACTTGTGTAATTAGTTTTTAAAAAAATCTGTCAGACTTTACATTTGTTCTCATGAAAATTTAACTTACAGCTTCACCATATCTGTGAAGATGTTTGTGGATTTCAGTTCCACCATAAGAATCACTAGCTATCTCTCTGAATTTTATTTTAACCACAAATTCAGTAGGCGTGGTATCTGTTTCTGCATTCAACTCATGAGGAAAATGTTGCACAGAACTAGGCCAAGGTCAGAGCTCTGGGACATTCCTCTTGAGTGCTTTCAGCTTGACATTGACCCATGAACTCTTTGGGTGCAGATAGCCAAAGATTTCAGTATGCACATATCTTTATTCTTATATAGTCCATCTCTCCATCACACCTTCTATGAAATGGTAAAGGGCTTTGTCAGATGTCTTGCTGAAATCCAGTATGACATGTCTTTTGGCACATCCCTCTCAGAAAATATATATACATATATGAAGGGATGTTACTCTGGCATGAGTTACTCTTTATTTTTACAATCCCATTTTCAGACTTAAATTCCATAAAAAATATTTTTGCTCTTTTTTGTCTATATACCACTTTCACTTACAAATATATTCCTTTCCCTTCACTTCCCAATGAGTGATCCCTCATAGCAAAAAAAAAAAAAGGGGGGGGGGAAGCACTTAAGCGTAACTAGCCATCACATGGACTGAATGTGAGGTCAAGGTGGGTCATTATAAATATTTAGTGGTGGTTTCATTTTCCCCCTCATTTACATTGTTGCAGTCATTGTGTCTACACTTTTATCCCCTACTTCTATTTATTTCACTTTGTGTTACTTCCTGTGCTTCTCTGAATTCTTCATAGGTAACATTCCTTATGGCACAGTCATGTTCTTTTACAGTGAAGTTATTAATATTGCACAAAAGCTACTACAAGAGCTGGTAGACACTGGCCTTTTCCTAGAGCAAGCTTTGGTACAAGAGTGGGAAATTTCCTCTGAGGTTGTGTATGGAAAGAGCAATTTAAATTAAATTTTAAAATTAAAATTTAATTAAATTTTAATCTTAAATTGACAGCAATTATGTGCCAAGGAAAAAAGTAGGCGGAGGTGGGTTTTTTTGATGGAAAGGGCTTGCAAAATCTAGTGGTGGGTGGTGCATTTCTTGTTAGAGGAGCGGATTGTCTGAAATAGGGTTCCTTGGGCCAAACTTCATATTTTTTAAAATTGTAAGTACTTAATGAATCCATCTGAAAGAATATTAGGACAGTATATTGAATTATTCAGGGGGTTCACAATACATTTTTTATAATACACTGAAAGAGGTTTGTAGAACCAAACATGTTGGGAACCACAGCATTATACCATGCTGCCTGAGATATACACTGTTCTGCTGTATTAGAACAATTAATTTAAATTAATGAGAGTATTAAGGATGGTTGACAAGGGGAGTCCTCTTGATAAGCTCTCTGATTAAACTGGTGTGTTTAGCACAGTGCCTGAGGGCACATAATAAGGGCTTAATAAATATTTTTCGACTGACTGGCTGATTTATAAGGTATGAGCCTCCCTTTTGAGAGGGAAGAAGGTGCATCCTTTTCTTGCCTTTTCCCTCTTCAGACAGAACAGAGAACAGCAGGACAGAATTGTGTTGGGTAGTTGTAGAGGATAATCTATCCAAGTACAGTCTTCTCTCCCCAGGAACTGATAATGCGTGTCATGGGGCAGAAGTTCATGAAAGCTAAATGTGTGTACCCACAACTTTTTGAGCACATTTTAGAGGCTGGAGATTTGAAAGTAGATATTCCTAGGCCTAAACATGGCACCAGAGAAGGTATTGATAGAGTTCATGCAGAAGCACATGGCAGAAGCAGACATATGCTTTCTCACTTGGCCCAAGAGAGGAGTTCGTGGATAGTGTCCTTGCACACCAACCTCCTGTATAGAGAAGGAGGTCATTTAATTCCCCAGGCAGCATGATATAGTAATCTAGCCTTATAGTTAGAGAATTGAGATTTCCTGGGCAATGCCAGTCTTGGGAGTTGCTCAGATTATAAAAATGAACTGTGCATAGCCTTAAGTTGAAGAGTTTGGAATTCTGGCTGTTTAGAAAGAAGGAAGGGGATTTCTTGAACACTGTGCTTCATGGAGAAGGAAGAAGATTGCCAGTGTTGCTCCTTTTATTTGGAGAAGTTCAGTGGAAGGAGACCTGGGACTTGGGGATGAGATGGACTGGGGCTTCACCACCCTATTGATATTACAGTTAGTAATTTGTATGAAGGAAAGAGTGTAGCTCGTTGAGAAGCCTCTTTTTGAGCAGAGCTTATAGGCAACTTAAATGCTTTACATATTTTCTTTATCAGTTTATGGACCCCCATGAGTACTCTGCATCTTCTTTATTATCTGTACAGGGAAATAAAGGCTGTCAATTACTCATATTGTAACCTTGAGTGCTTGTGCTGGAGCTGGGGACCTATTTTATACATATTTATGGAAAGCTACATATGGGCTATACCTTAGCTGTATTTGGAAATTAACTGTAATAAGCTCCAAGTGAGGGCATAATAAACCAAAGAGAGAAAATGACCCTCTTGGATCAGGCCCCAGGCTATGATCTGATTCATGTAAGCCAGAGTATTTGAGACTCCTAGGCCACTGCTCACAAAAAACTTTTTTTTTTTTGAAGACAACGTTGAGAACAAAACAAAACATATATCCTTAAAAAGTAGTTCAAGTGTGTAAGAAGACACTAGGATTTAGTATTAACTTGTAGTGCTTATGGTTGAAAATAAACTTCATTCTAAATGAAAATATTCAGACGTTGAAATAGAGATATGATTTAATAGTTGTGTAGTTCTGTGTTTCATGTCTTCTCATCTTTCTTCTTTCTTTTAATTTTATGTTGATTTTGACCTTTTGCTCTAAGGAGTCAATAGTCTGTTCCCACAGATACAGCTTCCTATACCAGTAACCAGTCATTTCCTGTCTCTTAAGATAGTCAATTTCATTTTTTGTCATGTTATTCTCACTTTGTTCTGTTTGTTTCGACTTTTTCCTTGAAGAAAAGGTTTATGGTATATAGGAATTCCATTTTTGAGTAATCTACAAGTCTTGTCCTCAAACCCGAACCATATTTCTCTACATACTTTTTACTGCCCTGTACTAGTGCCCAGCCTTCTTTCTTCCCTCTTCTCTTTTCCCCTTCCCCTTCTCACCCTGATTTGAAATCACTGAATATCAATGTCTGTGTTGACTTGGTTTAGAGCATCTTATCAAGGTCATGGAATGTCTCTATCTTGGGTTGTGTGTGTGTGTGTGTGTGTGCGCGTGTGTGTGTGAGAAAGGATCACAAATTGAGAGTTAGGAGGAAATTTAGAGATACTTTATTTTTCTTATGAGGGATCCAAGACCAAGAGTGCCTAAGTGATTTACCCAAGGTCAACGGCTAGGAAGTGGCAAGACTAGGATTCAAGCCAATGTATTTTAATTCCAAATCCAGTGCTCTCTCTGCCCCACCATTCTATCTTTATTGTCTGTGATGGATGTTGAGTCTTAAACTGAGATTATTTTCAGCTTAATCCTTTTGCTTATCCCAATCATGGGTTAAAGATTAGATGACCAAGTATCCTAGGAAGTGGTTTCTTTTTATCTTTGGGCATACTATGTAACCAACTAAGTTGCTTCCTTTGTTAGTACCTCTAAGGAGAAGCTGTGACCCATGCTTTCCTTTACCTTAAACTTCCTCTGGTTCATTTCTTTGAACAATATGTCAAGTCATTTGTCATTGGACAAAGAACTCACATTTACAGTACTAACCATTAGTTTTTTGTCTAAAAGTTGTACGGCTTTTAGCATCTTTTGCCACCCCATCACAGTCATTATAGAAGGAGGGGAAGGACTCTCAAGACAGACTGAGGCCCATTAAATTGTTTTCGAGCAGATGTTTCATGGGTTGCTACGACCATAGGATCCATTTCTTTGTGGCCAGATTATTGGTGAGGCACCTTTTGTTTTTTATACCAAGTATAGACTTGCTATGTTCAATTCACTTCTTTTGATAATCCTTAGATTAGATTTTGGTTAGAATTTATGGACAGAAGGCCTTGCAATAAAAGGTGCTTTTTTAGAATTCACTTCTTATATATCATAAATTTGTTATGTATTAATATATTTAGAATCATATAAGATTTTGAATTTGTCATAATTGTAATTTAGAGAAAAAATCTGTTTTATAGCACCTACATCCTTAAGCGTGGGAGAAAAGGAAGTGGTGAGTTTGTTGTCTTGCTTTCTGGCATTCCGTTGACAGCTGAAGAAATTAAGAGTAATTAGAAGGCAGATGGACAGAGAGTGGTTTGTTTTCAATTGGAAATATGGATAAAATGCAGAGCAACGTATTATTTTGTGTCCAAGTTATATTACTAATGTACCATTTGAAAAAGAATCATTCTACACTTGATATGCATGATATAAAAAATAGTACAGTGAAGTATGACTTGGTTTCAAAGGAATACAGTTTTTTAAAGCTTATCTTAATATTGTCGAAGATTCTTTTTAAAAAATTTAAAAAAAATATTTTTTATGCAAAACACTCTCATAAATAGTCATGTTGTGAAAGACTAACTCTATTTCCCTCCCTCCTATCCTGTCCTTTATTCAATTTTCTCCCTTGACCCTGTCCCTTTTCAAAAGTGTTTGCTTTTGGTTACTTCTTCCCCCTATCTGCCCTCCCTTCTATTGTCCTGCTTTTTTATCCCCTTGCCCCTACTTTCATGTGGGGTAAGATACCCAGTTGAGTGTGTATGGCATTCCCTCCTCAAGTCAAATCCAATGAGAGCAAGATTTACTCATTCCCCCTTACCTGCCCCCTCTTCCCTTCCTACAGAACTGCTTTTTCTTGCCACTTTTGTGTGAGATAATTTACCCCATTCTATCTCCCACTTTCTCCCTCTCTCAGTATATTCCTCTCTCATCCCTTAATTTGATTTTTTTTAGATATCATCCCTTCATATTCAACTCACTGTATGCCCTCTGTGTCTCTCTCTCTGTCTCTCTGTGCATATATATATATATATATATACACACACACACGTATATATGTATGCACACACACACACACACACATATATGTATGTATGTATGTATGTATGTATAGTCCCTTCAGCTACCCTAATACTGAGGTCTCATGAATTACACACATCATCTTTCCCTGTAGGAATGTAAACAAAACAATTCAATTTTGGTAAGTCCCTTATGATTTCTCTTCCTTGTTTACCTTTTCATGCTTCTCTTGATTCTTGTGTTTGAAAGTCAGATTTTCTATTCAGCTCTGGTCTTTTCACTGAGAAAGCTTGAAAGTCCTCTATTTTATTAAAAATCCATATTTTGCCTTGGAGCATGATACTGAGTTTTGTTGGGTAGGTGATTCTTGGTTTTAATCCGAGCTCCATTGACCTCTGGAATATCATATTCCAAGCCCTTCGATCCCTTAATGGTGTAGCTGCTAGATCTTGTGTTATCCTGATTGTGTTTCCACAATACTCAAATTGTTTCTTTCTAGCTGCTTGCAGTATTTTCTCCTTGATCTGGGAGCTCTGGAATTTGGCAACAATATTCCTAGGAGTTTTCTTTTTGGGATCTTTTTGAGGAGGCGATCTGTGGATTCTTTCAATTTCTGTTTTACCCTCTTGCTTTAGAATATCAGGGCAGTTCTCCTTGATAATTTCTTGAAAGATGATATCTAGGCTCTTTTTTTGATCATGGCTTTCAGGTAGTCCAATAATTTTTAAATTATCTCTCCTGGATCTATTTTCCAGGTCAGTGGTTTTTCCAATGAGATAGTTCACATTGTCTTCCATTTTTTCGTTCCTTTGGTTCTGTTTTACATCTTGATTTCTCCTAAATTCACTAGCTTCCACTTGCTCCAGTCTAATTTTTAAGGTAGTATTTTCTTCAGTGGTCTTTTGGACCTTCTTTTCCATTTGGCTAATTCTGCCTTTCAAGGCATTCTTCTCCTCATTGGCTTTTTGGAGCTCTTTTGCTATTTGAGTTAGTCTGTTTTTTAAGGTGTTATTTTCTTCAGTATTTTTTTGGGTCTCCTTTAGCAAGTCATTGACTTGTTTTTCATGGTTTTCTTGCATTATTTTCGTTTCTCTTCTCAATTTTTCCTCTACTTCTCTAACTTGCTTTTCCAAATCCTTTTTGAGCTCTTCCATGGCCTGAAACCAATTCATATTTTTCTTGGAGGCTTTTGATTTATGCTCTTTGACTTTGTTGACTTCTTCTGGATGTATGTTTTGATCTTCTTTGTCACCATAAAAAGATTCCACAGTCTGAGTCTGAATCTGAGTCCATTTTCACTGCCTGGCCATGTTCCCAGCCAACTACTTGACCCTTGAGCTTTTTGTAAAGGTATGACTGCTTATAGAGTGTAGAGTACTTTGTCCCAAGCTTTAGGGGCCTTATGCTGCTGTTTTCAGAACTACTTCTACATAGCAAGTTCTGCTACACCAGTGCTCCTCCTCCCCCAAGAACTGCCAACCCGGACCTGACTCAGATCTTAAGCAGGCTCTGCACTCCCCCTCCAATCTGCTGCTTAATTCCTCCCACCTGGTGGGCCTGGGGCCAGAAGTAACTGCAGCTGGAAGCAGCCCCAGAGCTGCATCACTTCCATGCCCGTGGGACTGAGGCCAACCTTGCACTCCTTTCACTCTATTCTAGCTGTTCTACCCACTAACCTTCTCTGTTGTCTTTGGTGTTTGTGGGTTGAGAAGTCTAGTAACTGCCACAGCTCACTGATTTAGGGTGCTAGGGCCTGTACTGCCCAGCTCCCAGTCTGGTTGGTCATGGCGCAGCCCATGCTGGGCTGTGCTCCACTCCATTCCCAGCTCCATGTGATAGACCCTTCCCTGTGACCATCCAGGCTGTCCTGGCCTGGAGCCCTGCTTACCTCTGTTATTTCGTGGGCTCTGCAGCTCTAGAATTTGTTCAGAGCCATTTTTATAGGTGTTTGGAGGGACCTTGGGGGGGAGCTCACTCAAGTCCCTACTTTCCAGCCACCATCTTGCCTCCGCCCCCTGTTGAAGATTCTTTAGCAATATGTCCAAAATAGATTTTTCACTATTTCAATTAAATTCTTTACAACATGCTAGTATACTTTTTTGCAGATTATAAATGATTGGATCTTGAAATTGAACATTGCATCTTAATTGCATACATTTTCATGTGAGTGATTTGTAAATTATTTGCTTTGAGCATCTATTTGGTTTATAAATATTAGAGTTCATACATCATTCCTAAGCCAGTTGCCTGAATGACTTTGAGAGTTTTGGATAAGAAGCAACCTATGATTGCTGTGGATTTTGAGTTCCAAGATAAAACAAAAGGATCCAAGGAGAAGTTTGCTTGTCTTACAAACTGTTTCTATCATTTGTCTTCTACTTTGGAAAAATATTTTCTCTTTACTTTCAGGAGAGGCTAAATGCATATTTAAAATATGTATACATACATAAATATATGCGCAAAGTCATCAACATCAGTTTTTGATGAGAGATATTTGTTTGAGATAGCTAGGAATATGGCATTTTAGTTTGGGGAATAAGAATAGCACTGAAGTATTTTCACTTGGGGACATTGGAGGCAACATAATAAATAGATCCTGAAGGACAGAATGACCCAAACATATGGTTGGCTGCTGCTGTACTTCCTTGTCTCTATAATGCCAGTTATTTTCAGGTGTAAAATCTTTTTAATTTTAACAATTTCATTGAGTTCAATAACTAAAAACTGGAAAATAAAAGCCGTGTTATCTTAAGAAGCTAATATACCCGCTAGGGATCTTGGGAATTTCAGTGTTGTAGGAATATTTTTTTTTAATCTCCAATTTGCCAAATGGTCACGTAGAAATAATTTAATTTTCCTGTGCTTTGATTTTATCATCTGTGATGCTCTGAATAACACAGTCTTCTTTAGAATGCATTTATGGGGATTTTATGAGAGGAGATCAAGATCATATTTGTAGTACCTTAAAGGAAGCATATTATGTACAAGGAAAATATTATTTATGCTTTACTGTAATAGTAAGATACTGGGCTCAAATAATATTATCGCTAATTGAAATAATATCTAACATCTGAAAGTTATGGTGTTGAGCCTTACTCTCACATATTAGATGCAGAAGAGTGACTAATTTCTATTTTATCAAGTTTCTTTTTATTGGGTTTAAAAAAATGCTGAGTGTTTTTATTATTCATCTTTTAACTCCTAGGATTCTGCTTGTGATACCATATGCGATTACTTCAGGGCTCCTGGTGAAATAGAAATATGTTTTTTGAAACATCAGTCTTCACAAAAAAAAAAGCTTAAAAGAGTCTTAAAAAATAATATATTTATTTCCTAACTGTGACTAGTATCTACGATAATGAGTAAGCAACCACATTTTGTGCACGTAGAGAAAAAAACCTAGAGGGCTTCAGTTATAGGCCTCATTATGACTCTTTCCTATGAAGACACAATTTTACACTTTAAAAAAAAAATTACCCTGACAAGTTTGATCAGTGTTGAGATCTTGGAATTTCATATACACTTATATACAGAACTGTCTTTAACTAGCTTGGAAGATTTAAGGTACAAATTCCCTTTCTTAATTATTAAGATGAATAAATAATTTATAGTTAATTTCTTATAGTGAAGCACTGCAGCATTTGGAAGGAGCGCTGGGTTTGGATTTGGATCTAGGTTCAAATTTTGCCTTTATAACTTATAAGCTATGCCTCTTAACCTTTCAGGACTTCAATTTCCTCATCTATAAAATTAAAATGTTGGATTAAATGGCCTCTAAATTCCCTTTTAGCTCTTGAGCCAATGATACTATGGGGAGAAAGAAAGGAAATACAGTGAATGAATGTATGAATAAAAAGCATTTATTAAACGCCTGCTATGTGCAAGGCACTGTGTGAAGTGCTGGGAATATGAATGCAGTCAAACAGGACAGTCCTTGTGCTCAGGGAGCTCATGTTCTAATAGGAGAAGACAACACATACAGAGGAGCAGTGGCCAATGAAGTAGGAGGGAAAGATGATTGGAGTCATATCATAGGACAAATGATTGACCTTTCCAGGCATGGTAGTTTCATTTGATTACTTTTCTTTGAGTTAGTGTTGATGGAGGGGCTAGTGGGAAGAATGTGTGACATTGCATGGAGAAGTATATGCTGGGGACTGGATCTGGGAAGATAAAGTGAATGCTCACCAATCATAGCCCAATGATCCAAGGGCAGGGATCTGTATTCTGAATTGAAAATGGAAGCTGGAGAGGCACAGATGAGCCTAGGAGACTGCTTTCTTCATAATTTGGTTAGTTTTTGTTTCCTTTTGGTCTGCTTATCTTTCTGCTGCTATTCCTTTTTTCTTTTCTTTTCTTTCTTTCTTTCTTTTTTTTTTTGAGACAGAGTTAAGTGACTAATAGACTTTTTGGTTGCATGGGTGTGACTCCTTTCAAACCCTGGGATTCAAGGTCCTCTTTGTTCTCATTCCAACCAACCTTTCCAACTTGAGCACTCATGTTTCAATTATATGTACCCAAATTCTAGTCAAATTGTTCCAGATTCCTCTCTCATTGTACTGTTCTATGTACCCAAATTCTAGCTAGACTATTTGCAGTTTCCTGAACATGCCCCATTTGGACAATTTATGGTGACTGCTCAATATATATTTAATGAATTATTGCCCTTTCGTCTTTCATTACTGTTCAGCCATCCACTAGTGTATCCTTCCTCCTATCCAAATCACCTACCAGAAACCACATTATTATTTGCAACTTATACTTGTGCACACAGATCCTAGCCATCTTCCTTTGCTTTATCATAATTGTTTCCACATCTCAACTAGATTGTCTTTCTGGTCAAGATTGGCAAATGTGAGTGAAGAACCCAATGACATGCTTTCATACCAAGATCTCCTACGACACAGCAATGTGCTGTAATACCTAATATGTAGAACCTTGCACATTTTGTGGTTTAGTCTTTCTAGTCATGACTGACTCTTCATAATGCCATTTGGGGTTTTCTTCACAAAGATATGGGAGTGGTTTGCCATTTTCTTCTCCAGTTCATTTTACAGATGAGGCAACTGAGGAAAACAGAGTTAAGTGACTTGCCCAGGGGCACACAGCTAGTAAGTGTCTGAGGCCAGATTCGAACTCAGGAAAGTGAGTCTTTCTGACTCCAAGACCAGCATTCTATCCATTGCACTACCTAGCTGCCTAGCTTGCACGTAGTGAGCACATGTTAAATGCTTACTGAATTGAATTGTTTGGGAAATCACAGTGACGTGTGGTATAGGTGGGTCTCGTCTGAAGATAATGAGTAATGGAAAGAGGCCACTTAAAGTACATCTTAAAACAGCATAATATTGTAAAAAGTGCGTGTGTGTGTGGGGGAAAGGTTTGATATGAGCTTTGTCCTGAACAACAAAACTAAAAATTATGAAAATAAGCTTATCTTTTATTTAACAAAATCCAAGCTATAATTGCTATTATATATTCATTGTTGAAAGGAGCAAGTATTAATTTCAGGGTGACAAAATTTTGTAAAAAAAAATTATGGCAGCATGATACAACATCTTTTATTTCATGTTTGGACTTTTGTAGCATGATCATAAGGAGGGTCCTTGTTACAGAAATTTTCGAAAGCGTCATCATTTTTCCCAAGAGCCCCTTTCTTAATCTTTTGATATAAAATTTTGAGTAACATCAGCAATGAGAAAAGACATTGATGATAGGGGTAGTGACAGGTGATGGGAAGAGGGATGGGAGGGATGTTAGTATGGGGACCAAATGTGTAAGCGAGCAGTTATTTGAATTTTCCGTTGGAATGATAACTTTTGTTTCCATGTGCAACCTAATAGAGAGACAGCATGATGTACTATATAAAGAGGCAGTCTCTGTGTTGGGAAGACTCAGTTAAGTAATACTTCTGACATATGCTCACTGTGTCACCTAGACAAGTCACTTAAGCCCTGAAGGCTTCAGACAACTCTCAAGACTGAAATGTTCATTATTGTGCTATGAGAAATAACAAGCAGGGTAATTTCAGAAAAACCTGGAATGTCTCACATGAACTGATGCAAGGTGAAGTGAGCAGAACCAGGAGAACATTGTACACAGTAAGAGCAATATTGTATGATGAAGGATTGTGAATGACTTAGCTCTTCTCAGCAATACAATGATACAAGACAATCCCTAAGGACTAATGTTGAAGCATACTATCTGCCTCCAGAGAAAGAACTTAGACCATATGAATATAGACTGAAGCATGCTTCCTTCCTTTTTTTTGTTTTGTTTTTTGGCAGGGCAGTTAGGGTTAAGTGACTTGCCCAAGGTCACACAGCTAGTGCATGTATCAAGTGTCTGAGGCTGGATTTGAACTCAGGTCCTCCTGACTCCAGGGCTGGTGCCCTACTCACTGCGCCACCTAGCTGCCCCACATGCTTCCTTCCTTCCTTCATTCCTTCCTTCCTGCCTGCCTTCCTTCCTTCCTTCCTTTTTGAGTCTTCTTGTACAAAATGAGTAATGTGGAAATGTTTTCCATGATTGCACACATATACATTATATTGGATTATTTACCGGGGGGGGGAAGGGAGGGAGAGAAGGTTAGAATTTGGAATTCAAAAATTTAAAAAAATGTTTAAAAATTGTTTTAATGTAATTGGGGAAAAATAAAATATTATATAAAAAAGACTAAAATTTTTCACAGTTGATGAGCTGCATTTCTAGAAGGGGTTTCCTCATTAGGAAACTCCTTATTCCTCCCTATACCAAAGAAATTGCATGTCAGGACAAAAGCAAAATCTATTCTTGTAACTGGTAACTGTGAGGACACAGATAATGAGGATCCTCTGTGTCAGTATTGTTTCCAGTTTACAAACAAGGAAAAACTAAAGTGCAAGAATTGAGTGAAAATATCTAGTATCACACAGCCAACAGGTGAAGAAGCAAGGACGCAATCCCGAGTCTTTTTACTTCATGGGGTTTCTTTTGGTAATGGGTGAGACCAAATGACCCAATCCACCATGCATTATTTGCAATGTCTTTAAAGAGAGATCAGAGAATTGACTAGGGAGCAAATTGGTGCTACTTATTAGGCTATGCCTGTCCATATACTAAAGTTTACAGATTCCTGATTCAAGGCTAATAAACTGATGAGGCAAAGATTTTCATCTGGATTTTGCATAGAAGCTATACACACACACATTTACGCACATATATTTATATGCACACATATGTAGATATATATGTATATATGTGTATATGTGACATATATTATATGTCTGTGTATATTACATGTATATGTGACTATTTCATTTTGACTCTTCTCTGACCAGCCCTTAGTATGTAGGTCACTCCCTGATATTGTTTTTGCTTACACATAGTTAAGTGTCCTAGTTTCATCACTTTTAATTAGCCAACAATTAAAAACCTTTGGCCACTCCCCGGTTGACAAATGATTTTTCACAGGTTATTTCCAATGCCATGGTTTTCATTATGTTGGGATCAGTGGGGGTGGTAATACTCATGTATACTTAATGTGTAATGATGCACATATAGCATGTAGTCCTTTGTTGCCTGGCTTTGCAATCCTCATCCTAGAAATGTGAAGTTGATGAACTATCTGTGAAGATCATTCTAAGGACACACATATAGAGAGAGTTTCAGAGTTCCCAAAGCACTTTATTCGTAGCACTCCTGTGATCTGGTTAGTGTGTCATCATTATCATTATCATCTCTATTTTGTAGGTGAGGAAACAGACTCTAAGGGTAAATGGCACACAGATAGTAGGTGACTAATCTGGGATTTGAGTCTAAGTGATTTTGACTCCTTAGATGTGGGTTCTTTCCATTAGTCCATGGTTCCTCTCAGTGTCTCAAGCCCTTTTCTCCTTTCCTCTACTTCCCCTTTAAACAATGCCAACTAGAATTTTTGAAGGAGGAGGGAAGGAATAATGGATGAATTTTAGAGAGAGAGAGAGAGAGAGAGAGAGAGAGGGAGAGAGAGAGAGAGAGAGAGAGTGTGTGTGTGTGTGTAGGGCTGAGAGTACCAAAAAGGGCTACGAAGATAGTATTTGCTTTGCAATACCATTATGTGTTGTGTCTTCTTGACATCTCTTGATAGGTTATTGCTATTGTCATTGAATGAAAAGAACAATTTCCCTCTGTCTTATAGCTCTATTACTTAGGTTTATACTGTTCCATACTTTTAGTTGGTGAGTTTTAGGTTGAATTTGGAATTATGACTTGATTATGCTTTCTCTTGGCCCAATGTGACTTCCTGTTTTATAAAAAATAACTTCTAAGAACTCTTAAAGGAATCTCTTGCATGTCTGGAAGCTCTTACAAAACCACATTTTAGTAAACCAATGTGAATGCATCAGACCTGATGTCTAAAAATCAAGGAAGAACCATAGTGCTGGACTAAATAAGCATTTATTTTTGAGGAACTTAGATCATGTAGATGTGGTAAAACTTAGGGAATGTCTGCCCAAGATGACCAAATCAATCTGAAGCCACTATTTTCATTCAATTTTGGTCAATTACACTAGTTTTCAAAGGGCTATTTTAGTATAAATTGGAGTTTACTCGGTGACACATTGATATTTGTGCTTTCCAAATGCTGTTTCAGAGCAAAAGTTTTAATTTGGGTATCTCTCTGGTGTTACCACTCTCTCCACACCTCTGCCTCTTACAGTTACCTGGTTTTCTTCAAAGCTTAGCTCAAGGGACTACTTGTACATGAGGCTTCTTCTAATGTGTACAGCTGCTAATTCCTTCTCAGTACATATTTTGTGGGGCAGCCAAGTGACACAGGGGTTGCTACCTGGTGCATTGGACAAAGCACCGGTCTGGAGTAAGGAAGACTCATCTTCCTGAGTTCAAATCTGGCCTCAGACACTTATTAGCTGTGTGACCCAACCCTGTTTGCCTCAGTTTCTTCATCTGTAAAATGAGTCGGAGAAGGAAATGGCAAACCATTCCAATATCTTTGCCAGGAAAACCCTGAGTGGGGTCACAGAGAGTCAGACACAATTGAATAGCAGCAAATATGTGTTGTACATACTTATATAAAATCTTGGGAGCTAAGGTGGTGCAGTGGATAGACTGTCAGGCCTGTAGTCAGGAAAACACACCTTCCTGAGTTCCAATCTGGCCTCAGACATTTACTAGCTGTGTGACTTAACCCTGTTTGCCTCAGTTTCCTCATCTGTAAAATAAGCTGGAGAAGGAAATGGTGAACCATTCTAGTATCTTTGCCAGGAAAACCCCAAATGGATTTATAAAGAGTTGGACATGACTGAAAAATGACTGACTTCCAACAACAGCTACAAAATCTCTCTTGAGTCTTAGTTTCCTCATATGCAAAATGAGGGATTTGGACTCGATGGCCTCTGAGGTCCCTTTCAGCTCTAAATCTATAATTCTGTGAGCATGTCATCTTCCTTGAAGTTCTAGACATTATTATTATTATAGGCCCAGCAGATGACTGGATTAAAAGGCACGCACAGTTTACCAACTTTTGAGGCATAGCTTCAAATTCCTTCCAGGAATAGTTGGATCAACTCAGAGTTCCACCGATGGGGCATTAATAGGTCCATTCCACTGTAGCCCCTACAGAATTTGTCATTTTCCTTTTAATCTCAATGTATTTCTAGTTTGTAGCCGCAACATATTAATAGTGTAAATATGCTTCTTTTGGTAGGCTAGTGGATGATAGATGTGTGGTGCATCCAGAAGCCGGTGACCTTGCCAACCCTCCTAAGAAATTCAGAGGTAAGTAATACGTATCTTTGTGTTTATATAGACTCATCCAAAATAGATTGTTTCATTGTGTTAAAATTTTAGAAGTTCTTCTTTCTTGGGCCTCAAAATCTGTAAAATCTCTAGAATGGTCAAAATATCCCTATTGTAAACTGAAAGGTTCTTAGATATACAATATGAAGGAATTGATAATTAAAATAAATTAAAGTACTTTCTAAAGGTTTTATTAAAAAATATGGACTCTCCTGATCCATTTTTTTGGGGTGAGGTTGGGACTGGATCTGTGATTTCATTGGTATAGGGACCACATAGATAAAACGATCTCTTCCAGTATAAATCATAAACTGTTCTGCACCTTTTCTAGTTTTATATAGTTGGTTGGAGCACTGAGATCTCATGTCAGTGTGGAAATCCAGGGTTCTTTCCACTACTCCATACTACAGTTTGTGAGACACAAATTTGGAAACATTTTGTTTTGGTGTAAGGAAGGATGGCATAGTTGACAGAGGGCTGGCCTTTGAGGTAAGAAGATCTGGGTTCAAGTCTTGCCTCTGACACATACCAGTTATGATTCTGGGCGAGATGTTTAGCCTTTCTTAGCCTCATTTTCATCTTTTATGGGTGGTCAATACTTACACTTTTAGAGTTGATGAAGAAGGTACTTTGTAAACTTTAAGGTACTTTGAAATATGGTGTCATTCATGAAAAGTAAAAATGCAATCTACTTATTAATTACCTCTGATATTTCTCCCTTCACTATCTCTCCTCCATTGTAAGTTTCTGTTTTTCTTTGCATTTTATTTCCCTTCAAAATTAACATCCGTTTTTTTCCCTTAGGATTTCTTTTAACTCTGACTTTTTTCTTCAGTCTTTTTTCCTTCTCTTGGCCTGTATCTTCACTTTCAGTTTCTTCTAAAAATCCAAATATAATAGGCTAGAAATGATACATTTTTATACATTTTCTATTTAATAAATCACAATATGAATGGGAGAAAACCTTACCCCCAGAATATTTTGGGGGGAAATATCCTCAGCTGAAAAGAATAATTTTACTTGCCTACATCCCAGAAGAAGATATTTTTGCTGTCTTCTCAACCATCACAGAGAAAACACTGAAATAGATTCCCAAATGAGTTTCCTTCCTAATAGATCTTTGAGAAAAATCTGTGATGGTTCAGACTGGGAATTTCAAACCTTTGTCCAACCTAACTTGCAGTCCCTCAATTCACATTGTCTAGCCTTCCCCTTGTTCTGTGGAATGTATGAAGAAAGAAAAAATTTAAATAGTATTTATGAGAAGATTTCACTGATAGGAACTTCATATTGAATATATAATTTGACTTTGGATTACTGGTACAAGTGCTGTTCAAATATTATCTGATTTGATCCTTGCAACAACCCTGTCAGATAGGTGCAACTGAGGCTGAAAGAGGTTAAGTGACTTGGTCAGGGTCACACAGTTAACAAGTATCTGAGGCTGGATTTGAATTCAGGTCTTTGTGACTCCAGACCCAGTGCTTTATGCATCGAACTACCTAGTTCATAACTGTTCTCTCCTACATTAACTTTAAAAACTTCATGCTAAATTTCTTAAGTATTCGGTATAAATTTTTGTTGATGAAATCTGAAGCTCCTCTAGACAAGAAGGTTATAGCTTTGAATGTTAAAAAGTAAAGGAAAGGTCTTTGAAAACATTTTGGATTCTTAGTCATTTTGGTTAAAATGGCCTAAGAATAGAGTTTACAATTAGGCTGACTGGGAGAAAACTTCTCATGAGACTTTTAGAGAAAATGTTTTTAGCTGGAAAAAAAAAAGATTTATAGTATAAAAGCCAAAATAATACAACAAATCCCAAACCTGCAGTACTTTTCATGTACAACTATAGAAGTATTATTAAGAATATTAAAGTATCAATAAGGAAGAACAAGGTATAGAAAATATGGCGATAGATTCAACTAAGTCAAATTATCTTAAGGGTATTCAAGAATGAAACTGGAAGGGCAATGAAAAAACGAAAATAAAAGCAGAAAAGATCTGCAAAGATTTCTCTAACAAATTATTTTCTTCATGAATCATAGCGGAGCTGCCATATTTAGACCTTAACATCATAGTATCTGATGTGCTTGCATGAGGAAGTAGAGATGTATTAAAAACACCAGCAACAAAACGAGTATACACAGAGTAGGTTAATGTGGTAAGTGACACAATTTTGAATATCCCAGCCTTGAATCTTCAGATATTTCAAAGAAGGGATGATAACAAAAACATGAAAAAACCCCATTATTGTTATTAGTATTAAAGAAAAAGGTTTTTATGAAAATATATAACTACTGATGAAAATATCTACTTGTCCATCTCTAGAAAGTCTTGGAGAGAATAATTTACACAAAATTTTAGGACATTCTTGATCAAATTTTGAGAAGAGATGAGACAGGCTTTTGAAAATTATATTCTCTAGCATATTGCTTCTTTACATCACACAGTTAGAGTAGGATTAGAAAGGTAGAAAAAATATAAGGTCCCATTGCATTATTCTTTGTTGATAGTTTTTTTAAAAAGCGTTTGCTTTGTTCAAGCAAAACACTACCTTAAAGGCTGTCTTCTAAAAATAATGGTCCATGCACATTTTAAAATCATACAAAGTCCTCTTTTAAAATATGGACATTTGACTATCTGATACTTCAAATGTATGTGTATACAAATAGGTACGTGTATGTTTATGTATATGTTTATTTTTAAATAATTCCCAAATTATTGGTGGTGGAGTAGATAGAGCACTGGGCCTGGAATCAGGAATACCTGAGTTCAAATCTGGCCTCAGACACTTAACTAGCTGTAACCTTAAACAAATCACTCAACCTGTGTTTGCCTCAGTTGCCTCAGCTGTAAGATGGGAATAACAGCACCTACTTCATAGGGTTGTTGTAAGGATCAAATGAGATAATATTTGTAAAAATTGCATAATTCAATGCCTGGCACATAGGAAATGCTATATAAATGCTTATTTCTTTTTCTCTCCCTTCCCAAAGAATTTCAATGGTAGTTTTGCAGTTTCATTTTCAAGTTTTCTTAATTCCTTGTGACATAATTTATCTCTGCCAGGAGGCTTGAAATCATGCAGAATAGCTAGGTTCTTTTTGACATCTCTACCTATCTTGGATTTCAACTTCCTCTTAATCACATTTATTTTTACACTTGCATTTCAAAATTTATCCTCCTTTGCAGAGAAGAGAGAAACAAAATAGGATCCAAATATTGTTTTTTCTCTGTCATCTATGAGCATTCTCCATCCTGAGCATGTTCAGACCTGTTGAAATACATTTCTGATGCCAAATAAATTTGCATTTAGAGCTGTTGGACCTGAGAATATAAGTTAAAGACATAAAAGTCAAGCTGGGAATAACAGAAGATGAAAAGTTCTTCTTGTATTTTTTAAAGGAATGTTTTCAGATCATAGCATTTTGGGGTTTGCTGCTACCCACAGACAGCTTAGGAAATTGCACTGAATTTTCTTTTCAGTTTGCAATTAGATCATTTATTCGCCATTACATTATATCTAGCTCATGTTTCTTGAACTTTTCCACACACATATGTATGTATGTGTCTGTCTGTCTGTCTATCTAATATGTCTGTCTATCTTTATTGGTACAGCTAGGTGGCACAGTGGATAGAGTGCTGAGTCTTAGAGTCAAGAAGACACTTTCTGAGTTCAAATCTGGCTTCAGAAACTTACTAGCTGTGTGACCCTGGACAAATACCTTAACCCTGTTTGCCTCAGTTTCCTAATCTATAAAGTTGGTTGGAGAAGAAAATGGCAAATTGCTCCAGTATTTTTGCTAAGAAAACCCTGAATAGGGTCATGAAGAGTCAGACATGAGTGAAAAATGACTGGACAACAAATCTATCTGTGTATCTCTCTGTCTATCATTCTCCTTATCAAAAAAGGATGTTTTTTTTTCCGACCTTTTCTTGATGAAGCCATGCTAGCATTTTTGTGATTACTTCTTCCTTTCCTAGATGCTCAATAGCCGTCCTTTTAGTAATACATTCTAGAATTTTTCTAGGAATCAGAATTAAGGTCACTGACCTATTATACTCTGTAGATTGCATTCTCTTCCTTTTTTAAAAAATTTGGAAAATCAAGCCAATACTTGTTCTTCTCTAATATTGTGGGATCCTTTCATTTGCCAAAATATTTCAACTGACTCAGCATCACCTCCTTCAGGACCTTCAGTAATCTGGGATCTATAGTGCACTTGAGTCTGGTCACTTGAATTCATCAAACTCAGCCAGGAGCAGTCTTGATACCTCTCTACTTAGCTCGAGTTTTAATTCCTTATTAGCCATTTGTGTTCTGTGCTTTTCTTTCCAAGGATCTTCTCCTTGGCAAAGAAGCATAATGAGTTGAGCAGCTTTTCCTTTTTTTTGTTATTTATCATCTCATCCATGGTGAACAGCAATTTAATGTAATTTTGGTTATTCCTCTTTTCTCAGTTTAGCTTAAAAAGAAAAAGAAAAAACCAAAACAAAAAAAAGCTGACTGTTTTCCATTATTTGCTCATCAACTTCCACTCCTTCTGAGTTTTAGTTCTCATGACAATCACTATTTCAGACAACTGGACCATACTTTCACATCCATTCTGGTGTAGTGGAAATTACAATGGAATTGGAGGTAAGAGGACTTGGATTCCAATTCCATCTCTAGTACTCAAGAGCTGTATTTTAAGTCACTTAACCTCGATGAGCATCAGTTTTTTAATCTATAAAATGGGAATAATATTAGCTGTAGTATTTGTAGGGTTCCTGTAAGGATTGAAATTGGAAACCTTAAAGGGATTGTAAAATGGTCAGTTATTATTAATCTTAGCCTCTGTCAGCTGCCTTTGTCTCCATTTTTTTGCACATGCCTTTTAAAAATCTAAGTCAGTTAATAAGTTTCTCGTGAAACCACAGGCAGTTTCCATTTTTTCCAGTTGGGCAACTTGAACTGGATGTTCAGGAGACATCTTCAACTTAACATGCCCAAAACCAAACTCGTTCTCTTTCTGCCCAAATGCTACCCTCTTCCTAACTTCCCCTCTCACTGTTGAGGGAACCTCCACCCCCACCTCAGTCCCCCCGGTCATGTGTTTAATTATTGGTTCCTTTTTAATTTTATCTCCTGTGAATTTCTGAATGTTATTGAGGTTTTTCTTCTTCCAATGCTATAAGTACTTCATATGGTATCTAGCTTGATGGATTTAGGTGTTAGCATTTTTTTCTTTCCTTGGTATATCTAAAATCCATGATTTTAGAAGCTTTTATCTGTTTCCTTGAATCTCGAATACATTCTAATGCAGTTTTCAGCAATGTACTTTAGAGAAAGCAGAGACTACCTGTCTATAGAATTAGACCCAAACACCAGAACCACATGGAATTCAATAGGAGTCGTTCAAAGATGAACCACCTCTAGATGGCTCTAATCTTTTTCAGAATAAAAACTTATTGATGTCTTTGGTTTTTACATCACCTACATTTCCCAGTGTAGTCCTCCTACCACTCTCATAGAATAATCCCTTATAGGAAAAAAAATTAAAAAGAGGAAAAAAATTCAGCAAAACTAACCAACATGTAGAAAAAGTCTAATATTATATAGAATGTTCCACACCAATAATCCCTCACCTCTGCAAGGAAAGTGGGGAGACAACAGCATGACTATTATGGATGTGTTTTGTATGATTACACATGTATAATCTATATCCAATAGCTTGCCTTCTCAATGGCAGTGGGGGTGGGGAAGGGGGAAGGGAGAGAATTTTGAACTCAAAGTTTTAAAAACAAATGTTAAAAATTGTTTTTGCATGTAACTGGGGAAAAATAAAATTCTAAATACAAAAAAATAAAAAAAAGAAATCAGGAAGATGAGATACCTTCAATAGTGCAATGTAATGTGTTATTTCTTAGGATGATAGAAACAATAAAAAGGCCAACTGATTTTTTTCAATGCTTAAAAATATTAAATAAAATATTTTAGGATTAAATGAGTACCTAGATATAGTGCTTTTGGTTTTTATATCTTTTGGCTTGCTCCTTTCATTTCCTTTACTCTTTCCTAAGAAACCAGTTAGCAAAAGCTTTAGTATTCTATACAAAATTAATTTTCAATGTCTGTGTTCTGAAGATCTAGCTTGCTTATTCAAGTTTATTTAACACCTGTGCTTTTAGATTTAAGGCTTATTTGTGCAAATATTCTATTTGTAAATGCAGACAAACTGACTTTGCTTTTCAGGTGTTGATTCAGTGGTTTAGTATTGTCAAAAGACCTTCAAACAGTCATCATGTGCCTTAGTTAATAGTATGTGGTTCTTTGGGTAAATATTCCAACTTCTAACTACAAACATTGCTAGAGATTGGCAGAGTTTGCTTTACAAATGCTTTGAAACTATTTCTTATAAAGAATACTCGTCAGGAGGTATAAAATGTAGCAGAAAAGTCAATGTCAACTCAGCCTGAGCCCTGAAAGAACTTCTACTTCCATTTGCATCTATTATCCAGAGAACTATGTCTTGCCTGAGATTTGCCTTTTGACTGGTGTTCACTGCTCTGGCTGAGTCAATCCATGAAATGGAGGTGATAGATCTCCATTCCTCTTTGTAGTTTTGTCCAGAAGGGCCAGAGGAGGTATGGTTGTGGGTGAGGGGATGTTGTCAGAAGATCCTCTATAGAGCACTCAAGTTTAATACTAACCTGTGGATGCATTGTAAGGTAGGAATAACATATTAACCAGTGTCCCAGAATATGAGGGACTGGGGGAAAATGAGGTTGTCCCCACAATGGTCCTTGGAAGGAGGGGAGAATATGGTCAACAGAGTGTACATGTCCAGCACCACCCAGGGTGGAATATTTCAGAAGACAGAAGTCATGGCAGGTCTGATCTCAGGAAGCATTGTACCCTTCATGCTATAATTTCTGATTCATGTTCTGATTCTATTTCTAGTATCACATGGTGCCACATGAAGATAGAGGAGAGTATTGATAAGCCTTTTGATTAAAAAGCTTAAGCATTCTATATAGAGATCTCTTGGTGAATACAGGGATAGTTGGATGGTAGGGAGAGCAAAGGGGTTGGAAGCTGATGTTTATGCGTTAGCATAATCCTTCTTTTTAAAGATGCCTTGTCCATTCATTCTTATAAAGTCATTTTTATGACTTTTCCTCTTATATGGCCATAGTTAATTATATTTCATTCTTGTAGCTGTACTTTTTCATTTTGCATTATTTCAAAAAGTCTGAATTTTTCTATTTTTCATTCTTGTCTATCTTATTTGTATTATAATATTTCATTATATGAAATTTATTTATTTAGCCACATCCATCTTGTTGAACATTGCTTCCAGTTTTTTCCCCTTTCATAAGGTTATATAATCCTATTGTGAAAGTCATTGAACAGATCGTTTGGGGTTTTTTTTTTTGGTAACATTCTAAAGATATAGCCCAACTTTGGAATTATTGGGGCAAAGAGTATGATTATGTAAGTAAATTTTACTATGTACTGCTAGATTCTTCTCCAAAAAGATTTCCCAAATTTGCACTTTTGCTGGCAATGAATGAATATACTTATTTCTTCACAACCTTGCTACCATGGAGTTTTATTGCTTTTAAGTTATTTTGATAATTTGATGAGTATGAGATGGTACCTCGAATATGTTTTAATGTGTATTTCTTTGCTTATTAGTAAGGTCAAGAATTTTTTCAAGTGATTATCAACAATTTGTGTTTCCTCTTTTTAAAATTATTCATTCTCATTTCCTTTCATTTCTTTTTTGACATGGTTATTAGACTAATAGGTCAGGGAAATGTGGTAGACACATTATCAGAAGAGCGTTCGATAAAGCCTTCCTTATCCTTATGGATAAAATGGAGAGATATGGGAGAGGATAGTTTAGTAAGGTGGCCTAGGATGCTTCTTGAATGATTGGGTCTAACAGTGTTGATTAATGGATTGATGTCAATCTGAGGGACATCTTTAGTGATGTAGATCATACATTAAGAGCTGGAAAAAAACATCAGGTCTTGTACATCCCTAATATTTTAGAGATGAGGAAATTGAAGCCCAGAGAGTTGAAGCCACTTGTCCAACATCACACAAAAAGTAAATGGTAGATCTGAGATGCAGGGAAGTAGTGGAGGGGAAATTTAAGGCTCTAATTCCCCACCTGGGAATCTTTCCACTCTACTACACTGCCTGTAGGAAGTACCTACTGCTTTAGGGTTCTGTGCTTGGCACTGTTCTGGTAGCATTTTTATCTGACTTGGATGAGGAAATGGTTTGCATGCTTATCACACTTTAGGATGGCATGAAGCTGGAAAGGTAGCTGTTGTGTAGAATCAGGATGCAAAAAGATCTCAACCAGCTAGAATGATGAGCAAGTTCTAGCAAAATCTAGGGAGATAGCATGGTAGTTACAGTAGAAAAGAGCACGGTATCTGGGGTTAGAAGATGAAGGTTTAAGTCCCAGCTTTGTTACTACCTGTCTGACCTTGAGCAAATCACTTAACTTCTTTGGGACTCAGTTTCCTCTTTTGTAAAATGAAGGTCTTGGGCTGGATGACCTTTAAGGTATTTTCAAGTCTTCAGTGCAATGAAGCTATGAGGAACCATTTAATAAGGATAAATTCAAACTCTTGAACTTACAGTAATAAAAAAAATCACCTATAAAGAATAGAGAAGATGTGGCCTGGTAACAGTGGGACAATTCTGAGGAAATTTTAGATCAAATCAAATATGCCAATCTACCAAATGTTTCACTGGGCTATTTTGAGGGTCAAAATGAGATAATGTATTCAAAGTGCTTTGTAAACCCTGTAACCAATTATTTTACTATTCGAGTTATATATTTTCTTTAAAATTCAATTTTTTTAAAAATGAAAAACTTTTTAAAAATCAAAATTTTCTTTAAAGATTTTAGAAGTTACTTGAAATGAGCCAAATAAACAGTCATTTATAACTATTTGCCCTTAAGAATGAATGTCTAGCTACAACATGTACATAGTAACACAATTATTACTCTCTTTGTATCTTCTATCTGTCTCTGTCATCATCTATATTTGTAGATTAGGAACTTTTAGGGTAGAATTTTTTAGTGCGGAATTCATTTTTATCATTTTTGTTCTTAAAGACAGGGATCTGGTGGAGTTTTTGTCATGCAAATGCTATTCATTTAAGCAGGGTCTGGGTAACAGACTCATGCTTTGGATCACCCTGTGGTACTCCCCTTTATTCGTTAGGTCTAAAGTCTTGTATGATGATTTTTGAGAGAGGTGTGATTCAGAGATACTGTAATATGTGAGACAAGCTCATCACAGCTTTCCCAACTAGTAGTGATACTGTGTTCAGAGAGGGCAGAGGGCAGTAGAACCCTCTTGACCCTCTTGCCCTAAGGCATCCATGCTTGAAGTATTCCTTGTCCATTTTTGTTCTGCCATTCATCACCTCACTCCATCTCTGATATTGGACACACTCAATGTTTAATTCATTCCTTACTATTCATTTTTTTAAAGATCCCATTATCAAATCTCTTCCATGCTGCGCACCTGCACAACCACCAAATCATACCTTCCATCCTCTTTTAACTCATTAGTCTCCAAGCACTCAGCACAAATGGTTGCTTTCAGTTTGTTCTCTAGACCAAGGCCAGTTTTTAGGCTCTACGAGAAACAACACTATCCGAGGTTTCTTTCTGACACCTTGAATTCACCTTGGGGAAGAGTTGGCAGTACCCTTGTAGCCTCAGGACTGTAAAGCTCTTTCTACATCTCAAGGCCTTCTAGGTTCCCCCTTTACAACATTCTCCAACTAAATTTCTTGGTAATGACTGCTCTGATAAGGAAAGACTTCAGCTTTGGAAATTGGGAAGTAGAAGAATAATTCTGTACCATTTTCCTGGTTGTCAAAGTATGGATGAATTTATGCCCCAGATTAACTTCTTTGTCTGTAATGGAAAGGAATTATTTTATATCTTAGATGAATTCAACACGCAAAATAGAAATGACACAATATAATGATTAGAAAGGAGGTTAAATCTGTATATCAGGGAGACCAATTGAGATTAGTGGTATCTCATATTCTTTCTGTTTTCTACTTTTGTCCAAGAAAAAAAGAAAAGAAAGCATCAATATCCAGTATGATTTGGTATATTCATCTTTGCAGGAGAAAGAACATAATGTCTCATTTCTCATCCCTGGATATTATCAAAGAATGTTCTATAAGAGCAGTGACTAATCTTTTGGTAGAAGAGGCCACCATATCTCCAAGGCTTGTAACTTGACATATTTCCTTATTTTCACAAAGTATTTAAGTTGTAGCAAATACCACTCCTCATCACCAGCCAAGACAACATGGAAGATTTCTTCAAAAATAGATTTTAACCAACATATATTTTTTTAATTTATGAGATTCTATTTTTATCTACCACAATTTTTCGCTTTTTTCTTTTCGAAGTCTACAGTTAGTCTTTATACTTTAATGAAGAGAAGATCGGAGGATAGTAATAGAGAGAATTATTTTTATGTGTGTGAGTTTCATTGTAAATGGAATACCATTGAATTGTATGTTCCTTGAGGACAAAGGTTGTGTTCTGTTTTTGTATCCCCAGCACACATCACAGTGTTTTGCACATAATAGGTACATAATTCTTGTCGAAGGAATGAATTGAAGTGTTCAAATTTTTGCTCTATGACAAGTTACTAACCATCTGTGAGCCTATGGATTTAACTGTAATCTCTATGCATATTACTCCAAAAATCTACGCTTTTGTTTTCCTGAGTTTCAGTCTCATATCTCCAGATGCCTGCTGGATGTCACCTTCTGGATAGTTCATAGGTGTCTCAAACTCAATATATTCAAAACCAAATTTATTCTCTTTCCCCCTAAACCAACCCTTCTTTCTAACTTCCCATATGTTTATGAAGAGCTCCACCACTCTTCCTGTCACCTAGCTTTACAATCTAGGAATTAACCCCTCACTCACCCTTCTTCTCTGTATTCAATCAGTTGCCAAGTCTTGGTGATTCTATCTTCATAACATCTCTTACATGCAACACCTTCTCTCTCTTTTCATTTTTGTTTTTGTTCAGTCTTCCAGGCATGTCTGAATCTGAGTAACCCCATAGACCATAGCACACCAGGCCCTTCCATCCTCCACTTTTCTCCCAGAGTCCGTCCAAGTTCAGATTCATTACTTCCATGACACTATCTATCCATCTCGCCCTTTGCCATTCTTTTCTCCTTTTGCCTTTAATCTTTCCCAGCATCAGAGTCTTTTTTCAAGGAATCCTGTCTTCTCACGATATGGCCAAAATATTTAAGCTTCAGCTTTAGTACTTGTCCTTCCAATGAATAGTCAGAGTTAATTTCTTTAAGTAATGATTGATTTGATCTCGTCCAAGAGAATCTCAAAAGCCTTCTCCAGCACCACAATTCAAAAACATTGATTCTGCGGCAGTCACAGCCATATGTTACTACTGGAAAAAACATAGCTTTGACTATATGGATCTTTATCGGCAAAGTGGGGCCTCTCCTTTTTAGTATGTTGTCTAGATTTGCCATAGTTTTCCTTCCAAGGAGCAAGCGTCTTTTAATTTCAAGTCTGCAGTTGCTGTATGCAGTGATCTTTGAGCCCAAGAATATAAAATCTGACACTGCTTTCATTTCTTCTCCCTCTACTTGTTAGGAAGTAATGGGATCAGATGCCATGATCTTAGTTATTTTTAATGTTAAGCTTCAAGCCAGCTTTTACACTCTCTTCTTTCACCCTCATCAAGAAGCTTCTTAGTTCTTCTTTCTGTCTGCATAGCTGAGATGGTTGATATTTCTCCCAGCAACCTTAGTTCTGGCTTTTGATTTGTCCAGCCTGGAATTTTGCACGATGCACTCTGCATATAAATTAAATAAATAGGGTGACAATATATAGCTCGGTCATACTCCTTTCCCAATCTTGAACTAGTCAGTTGTTCCATGTTTGATTCTAACTATTGCTTCTTGACCTGCATACCAGTTTTACAGGAGAAAAGTAAGATGAGCTGGTACTTCCATCTCTTTGAGCGCTTGCCACAATTTGCTGTGATCCACAGTCAGAGGTTTTATTATAGTCAATGAAGAACAAGTAGATGTTTTTCAGAAACTCCTTTGCTTTCTCCATAATCCTGCAAATATTGGCAATTTGATCTCTAGTTCCTCTACCTCTTAGAAAACCAGCCTGCACTTCTAGTAATTGTTGGTTCACATATTACTGAAGCCTAGCAGGCAGAATCTTAAATCTAACCTTGCTGGCATGTGAAATGAGTGCAGTTGTTTGGTAGTTTAAACATTCTTTGGCATTGCCATTCTTTAGGATTGGAATGTAAACTGTCCTTTTCCAATCCAGTGGCTACTGTTAAGTTTTCCAAATTTGATGGCATATTGAATGCAATACTTTAACAGCATCATCTTTTAGGATTTTAAATAGCTCAGCTGGAATTCCATCACCTCCACTAGTCTTATTGTTAGCAGTGCTTCCTAAAGCCCACTTGACTTCATTCTCCAGGATGTCTGGCTCTAGATCAGTAACCACATTATTGTGGTCATTGGTGACATTAAGATGTTTCTTGTATAGTTGTTTTGTGTAATCTCGACACCTTTTCTTAATGTCTTCTACTTCTGTGAAGTCCTACTGTTTTTTTTTTTCATTTTCACTACAATTATCCTAATGCAGGCTCTCACCATCTCTTACACAGCCTATGTTTGATAGCTTCGTAATTGGTCTTCCTGCATCCAATTTCTCTCCTCTACTTCTACAGATGCCAAACTGATATTTCTAAAGCTTGTGCCTGATGAGGAAATCTTTAGTAGATCCTCATTGCCTCAAGGATAAGATATAAACTCTTCTGTCATTTAAAGCCCTGATTCGAGCCTAATTTTCTAGGATGATTTTTCATTATTCCCTCTCTCACACTCTGTATGCTCCAGACAAACTGCGTGGTTGTGGTTTCCCATACACAAAATTCTATCCCTTACTTCGTGTCTGTACACAAGTTATTGAGAGTGCTTGACACATAATAGTGCCTGACACATAATAGACAGTGCCTGACACATAATAGACACTTAATTAATGTTTATTGATTTTGGCTTATGCTTGAAGTGCTTTCTCTCCCCACCTGTACCTCTTAGAAACTTGAGCTCCCCTTATGGTTTAGGTCAAGTGCCACCTCTAGGATTTCTTTCTTGATTAATTCCATTGCTTGTCTGCTCAGCACCCCACTAACCTGTAGAAAAATCACTTTATATTTATTTTGTATACATCCATTAACAATTTTTCTATGAACATGTTGTATACCCCTAGTAGAATGGAAACTCTGGGAAGGCAGGGACTATCTCATTTTTCTTTTTGTACATAGATTCTAGTACCCAGCATAGTGCTTGGCACATGTTAGATGATTAGTAATTGCTCATCGATTGATTGATCTGTGATTGACGTGAGTCTTCTCTCCAACAATGCAGATTGGAACCCCTTTATGCCTTTCCATCTTGTGTGACTCTCTTCACCCTCTGATCCACCATAATTACTACCTTCAGCATACTTGGCACCTCCCTCTTATTCTTTTGATTGCATGGTTACTTGTGGAGAGCTCAGGCTATCCAGGCTATTTATCACTATGTGACCTTTTTCCCCCCAATCATACATTTCTCTAATGACGTCTTTTATGCCATGAACAATGAATAGTGACATCATTATGAAAACTTAGCAGCTGATGCTTGGGAAGTCCTTTTGCAAAGGTATTTTCATAGAGAGTAGACTAGAGTCCAAGGGCCTGAGGGGTCAGAATGGAATACGGTACATGTTATCTTCTGAAGTGTTTGGCTTAAATAACTTGAATTAATTAAAGATGTCACATTTCCCTAGAAGACAGATTGAGGTATGCTACAAATTAAATATGTGGGTTTTAAAAATATGCTTAAATGTTGATATCTTCCTGGAACCTCAAAAGAACTTCCATTCTTAGTTTTCTGTGACAATACAACCTTCTTTAATGGTCCTTTCCTGATTTTCCCACTTGTTAGACCAGACATGTGGAGAGCACATTATACAGGACTGTGTAAAATTGGTCAGTACTTAATACTTGGGTCAATTTGCGTAAAAGAGTTCAGGAGTATTAAGCCTCAAAAATGTCAACAAGAAGTATTTGTTAAATGCTTGCTATGTGCTAGGTACTATGCTAAGTGCTAGAAAGTGGTTGTGGATTCTTCATGCTCCCTTTGGCTCTGCCCACATTTCAAAACTTCTCTAATTATACCACTATCCCTGCTGTTAAATTGCTCAACTAAATATTAAAAAAAAATTCGACTAGGCTTGAGTTGGAACATTCCAGTAGGAGAAGAAGATACCACCTTAGCCCCAGGGACAGCCAAGCCTGATATATGATGTACTGCTCTGTAGCTGCCTATTTCTCACGAGAGGGCTTTCTTCTTCTGGGAATTTTCCCTCGTATTTTTTGTAGTGGTAATTTGGTGCCATTTTCTAGAGCCAACTAATTGAATAGTGCATGTTTGGACTGGAAGAATGAAGCTAGTTATTAAGCAGGCCTTCTCTAAATCTAATATTTATAATTCTTTAATGTTGGTGATAATGGTAGGGACAGTCACTATGGATACCATTCTTTATTTGAGTCCAGTATTAAAATCTGAAATGGAAGAATGATTAATCTATTGTAGTAAATACTTGTATTACTGCTGCTGCAAGAGGGGGAAACCACCCCCGCTTGTTGGTGCCCCAAGTGTGTTGGGATCAGTAGTGCTGGGATATTTTGGTTTTGAACTTAGTATATACTCAAAATTGAATCCCACAAAATAACTATGCAGTTTTATTCCAAGTAAGAGATATTTAATGTCTATTATCAACAAAGTTTAGGCAACAGTCAAGGAAGCAAACCTGACCTTAATGGTATCACTGAGGCTCAGTTGGATGGAACCTGTCACTGGGTTATGGTTATGGAAGAGTACAACTTAGTTTAAAAAAAAAACAGGATGCACAATAAGGTAGTGGGGTGGGTAGTATGTTAAGAATGTATACTCATGTGAAGAAATCCAGGAACTAATGGAGACAGCAATTGGTTGAAGATCAATGGAGGGCTTTAACAGTGTCACAACATAGCTGTTTTTTCCTTTCCTCGTCTGATTAACCAACCTTATTACAGCAATGTGCCTAGTATCTGCTTTTCCTTTCCTGGGAGTGTTATCTCATCAATGGTGCTGCTTGGGGAGGAAATTTTGGTAGTTTCCTTTTACCACTGAAAAGCAGATGAACAGTAGAATTGCATTTTAAAAAATCTGTTGAGTGTTTGGAACAGCTGATTGATCAGCATTTTCTGAAGCCAGGGGACAATGATAAAGCAAAAGAAACCTCTCCACCTTCATATACTAGTCTAGATAAAGCCCAGTTAAAACATTTTGGGGTAAATACAGCTTAGGCAGGTTTGAATTCTTTTTCAGCTTGCATTAAATAACTGGAGGGTCATGAACTCTATTCCCTTTTTTTTTTTGCCTTGTCCTCTCTGCCAAGATTTTTTTTTTACAGTCAGTCAGAGGGTAAAGCCCTAGAATCTTTGAGTGGAAAGGAAATTTAGAGGTCACCAGTTTCAACCTCCCCCTGCCACTTCTCAAATATATATTTTTAAACAAAATTCTTGAATCATCAATTTTAACATCCTCATATTAAATTAAACTTACAAAGGTTTCTTTGAGAGACAAATAAAGGAAATTGGTGGTTGAATTTATCATGCATCCAAGGGAATAAAGAGACATCATGGAATAATTATGATAATAATAGATTATTCTTATACAGTGCTATAGGGTTTTTAAAGTACTTTATATGTTATATCATTCGATCTTCAAAATAACCCTAGGAGGTAGGTGCTATTATTTTCTGCATTTTACATATGAGGAAATGGAAGCTACAAGAAATTAAATGTCTTATTTAGGATTATATAATTAATAAGTTTTTTGAGGCAGGATTTGAATGAAGATCTTCCCAAGTGCAGTACTCAATCCACTGTACCACCTAACTGCTTACCACTTGGACATATGATAATCATTTGCAAAATGAACACTGAAGATAATTGCACCCTGTGCATAAAATCTCACGATATAAAAGAAATTCTAGAAAAAACTGATCAAAATTCTAAATTAAATCAACATACACCTTAAGACTTTGATGAAAATGTGGTCAAAAATATAGTGGGAAGCATTAGTTAGGAGTAAGACAACATAAGAAAGACTTGTAGACAGTACAGAAACCTTATACCTGTGTATCATGAACTCTTTCTTCAGGAAAAGAGCTGAAAGGTGCTGGTCATTGTATGTATTGGAAATATCACAAAAATCATGTAAATAGAAGAACCAAGGTAAAAGATCAGAGTAGACCATCATTAAGTCAGCCTTGAAGATGAGCTTCAGAACCATTGGAGTCTCATGTTTCTCCCGTCGTGGGATTAGATTGACCCAAAGTGTGTGAAGGTGGTTGTTAAGTAGCAACAGCTGTTGAGATGGGATGATAAAGGCAGGGGGCCATACCAGGCAGGTTTTATACCTTGGTTTGTTCATGTGAACATTTTGGTTGACTACAATGTGATATGAACCCACAGTATGATATGACTGCTAAAAACAAAAACCAAATGGATCTGTGACAACAATACAGATCATAACCCATTCATGTTTCCTCATCCTGTTTAATTATATTCTAATAGTGCATGACTAGTTACTGGCATGGAAGTAATTTCTGAATTAGATGCTTGTTTACAGTTGATTATAGCTTCCCAACTCTTAATGCTAGGCTCAGTAATGAACTTTAGATACTTTGATCAAAATTTTGAGACTACCTTTCCCATTTGCACCCAAAATTCCTCTTCTAATTGCTAGCATTGGGTGAATTTCTTCATCTTAAGATACACCAAGCTACATTTAAGCTAAAGTGCAGCCAAAGCATGGAGCCTGACACGTCATAGGCACTTAATAAATACTAATTTATTGAAATCAGGAAATATAAGAAAAAAGCTGTAATTATTATTTAGCATATGATGTATGAAAGGTTAAAAAAGTATTGCTTAGATTTGAATCCAAGTATTTTAATAATAAGGCAGCCAGATGGCACAGTGGACAGAGCACCACCAGACTTGGAGTTAGGAAGACCATCCTAGACATTTACTAGATGTATGACCCTGTGCAAGGCACTTAACCCTATTTACCTCAGTTTCCTCACTTGCAAAATGAGCCAGAGAAAGAAATGGCAAACCACTCCAGTATCTTTGCCAAGAAAACCCCAAATGGTGTCAATCAGACAATTCTAATAAAGTCTCTGTGTTATACTCTACATCCAGGTATTGACTCCTTTTCCTGACCATTTAGTGTTTGAGTCCTTGTTTTGGTTCTTTGTGCTGTACTGTCCTGCATTTGAGCTCCTGCCTTGATTAGTTCTTTCCTCTACACCCCAATCATTGGTGCTGGGTTCCCATGACCTGCTGCCAAACTTTGCAGATGATGTCTTACCTGGCTGGACCTCTGCCTAGAGAAAGGATTTTTAATTCCTAGAGAAAGAAGTATCTTAATAGAGAAAAGAGTCTGTCTTCTACATTAATTATCTCCCTAGGTATTGCTATTTCTCATTCAGGTGTGTTTGGCAATGGGACAGTGATGGACAGAAGGGGTCAGAGTCCAGAGTCTAGCTAAACAGGAAGGATCTGGCAAATATTAAAGATGGGAAGCAATGAGTGAAGTCCAGGGACATCAGCTAAGGTGAGGACTACTGGGTAGTTACCCTAGGTTTAGGTAGGTGGTTAATGTCTGAAGTCCTTATGGTCAAAGTCAAAAAGAACATTACTAGCAATCCCAGTTTATGGGATCTGATCCTGTTTGCTCCTTGTCCTGTTTAATAGTACCTTTGGGGCATGGGTTATCCAGAGTCTGTAGGTATTGACTATATCCAGGAGGTTAGGCCTCTAAGTGAATTCTGCCCTTCTTTGAGGTAGGAAGAGACTCTAGCATTATATCACAATTTTTTTTTTCTATCTGAACTTTCAGAACACAAAAGGGAAGAAAAACAAAGGAACAAATCTAGCAAAAGAATATCTGTCAAGTGATGAAGAAACTTTTATAAATCAATTCCAAATCAATAATTTGTTTACTTTTAAGACCCTCCAAGTGAATGTAAACTGGGATTTATTCTGGAAATTGACTTGAAGTTCCTGTGTTTCTGTCAGAAAAAAAACATTGTTTTCTTTTTTTCTTTTAAATTAATTTATTTTTAGTTTACAATGTTCAGTTCCACAAGCTTTTGAATTCCAAATTTTTTCCCCCTCCCTGTCTTTTGTATCTTAGCCCTCAATTGCAGCCCTTGGGGAAAAAGAAAAAGAAAGTAGTTGAAAGAGAAACATTAATATTTGTTGCAAGGCACGTGCAAAGTTTAAACTAGGATTTTAGAATCACTTATTAATATTGGTATAACATAACCTCTTCAGTGTAATGGTTTGGGAAGGGGTCTGGCTTCACGTTGGGGCAATTTTTGTGTACCAATTCTCTTTTTGCTAGGCCTTGCATTTTGGAAATCTTGTCTGTTCATCGAGAGCTGTGGGTCCCAAGATTTTTATTGTCTTACATTGTACCCAAATTGTCCCTTAATTTAAAAAATCTGGATAATTCGATGTCACTATATCAATGAAATGACAGAGTGAAATGAGGGAAAATTCTTGTATTTTGTTTTCTCAACAACTGTGTAGTTGTATGTGGAAACAAACTTACATGTTTTTCATTATTTCAACAGGCCAAATGTCACAGTTTTTCATGTTGGAAATGTTCTCTCCTTTTTTTTTTCTCTTTTTTGCAGGACAGAAATATGACTTATCCCTGTAGGTACAATCAGACTTTTGTGTTAGTAGCTAACTAACAGATCTGTCCCTCCTGTGATTACTAGTCAATTCAGATCCCTCATCCCTCCCCTCCACGCACTTAAAAAAAAGTTATTTAAAAAGCATGTAATTTCCCCTAAATATAGTATATTTTCATTGTTCTTGATAGCCAGTATTTTTCATCTGATTATTCTCCTTCCTTTCCTAACCTCTGATGAAGGTGTTAATGAGCAGTAAAATAGTCCAAAGTCAAGCCCCCTTCTAGGAAAAGGAGGAAGGCTCTGCTAAAATCACCAAACTTGAGGAACAGCTTTTAGATCATTGAGGATTGCTGTGTAATTCTCAAAGCTGTTAAATTTTCAGAAATATGGATGAGATAAACTAATCTTTAATAAAACAAAACAAAACTCCAACAACCACTCAAAGGGCAGGGCGTTTGCATGGCAATAACATCAGAATGGAAGTCAGAAGACATGTTCTTCTCCAGTTTCTGCCGCTTGAATCGCAGTATGATCTTGATTAAAAACCCTTCACTTCCCTAGGCTTCATCTTTAAAATGAAGAGGGTTATGGACAGATGATCTCCAAGGTTCCTTTCCCTTTTAAATATCTGTAGTTCTCTGATAGTTAATTAGTGCTCTTTCGAATGAATGGTCTTTTGTATAGGGAAGAGCCTGAGGTTTGTGGGAAGGAAGACACATAACATTTACACAAGTCTCGGCTGTGCAAAAACATGTTCCTTGGGGGAAGGGACTGTGATTTCCTAAACCTGGTGCAGAAACAGGCAAGCTGTGGCTGATAAATTATCATTTTTCCCTTTTAACCATCAGACTTTTAAAAAAAATTAATGATAAGATTGCTTTAAATGAACAATGTTTCATTTAAGAGAGTGAGTTTGAATGCATCAAATGTTTATTGAAGACCTGCTAAATGCATCATACTATGCTAAGTGCTTCAGGGGGATACAAAGGTGAATAAATTCCCTGCTTTGAAGGTTAGAATTTAGTTACAAAGTAGAGTGTAAAAATTGGAAAGGAAAAAAGTGTGTGTGTAGGGGATTGGGGGAGGGACAAAGGCATTTTTAAGGATACCTAGAAGAAAAAAAACTGAGAGTATCAGGGAAAGCTTTAAGAGGTGGCATTTGATCTGGGCCATAGGGGTGTTAGGTAGGATTTCATCTGGCAGAGGTTTGGGGGAAGGATATTTCAAGTTTAGGAAACATACTTTGGACAGAGTGAATAGTTCTATTTGGTTTTAACATAGCAGACATGAAAACGGCCAAAGAGTTAAGTCTGGAAAGGAAGGTTGGAACCAGATTGTTGAGATCCTTGAATATCAAATCAACTAACAAGTTTAGACTTTAACTGGTAGGCAGCAGAGAACTATTGAAAATTTGTGAGCAAGATAGTGAAGTAATTAGACCCTTGGTAAGATTAATCTGGCAGTGTGTCTCTGATCATTTTTGGTCTTGGCTATCCCTTCATGGATGAGAAAGGGGTATTTACCTGAGAAGAAGACTTGGGAGGTGAGGCTAATAGTTGTCTTCAAATATTTGAAGGACTTTCAAGTGAAAGGATTAGACTAGCTCTGTATGGCCTTAGAACCAAAAGCAATGGAGAAAAGTTTCGAAAGGGGCAACTTTGCCTCGATGTCATGAAAAACTTCCTAATGATTAGAGCTATCCCAAAGTGGAACAGGCTGCCTCTGGAAGTACTGAGTGTCCTCTTCTTAGAGGAAATCCTTTCCTATGTGGGCTAGACCAGATGGCAAATGAGGTCACCAGCAGCTCACAAATTCTGTGATTCTGTGACTGAACAGCCAAACCCTGGGGAAGAGCCATGTTGCCATTGCCCCCACTCCTCTTGAACTTTGACCTCCACACAACCTCCTCTGCCACTTTTGTGTCTCTTCTTACTCTGTCTTGTCACCCCCAATAAAATTTGCCTTGGAGGAGGAGCAGATCGAGTGAGAGGGTTGCTATATCCTAAAGGTTTAGTGTAGAGGAAACCTGAGTATGTTAACAGGCAGAAGGTAAGGAACCAATGAGGGGGCAGACAGAATATGTAGAGATGGGGGTGCCGGATTCTGGAGGAGGTTCTAAGTAAAAGGAGCACAACATTTTAGAACTGGAGGAGACTTTTAAATGTCATCTGATTCAGCCCATTCCAAAAAAAAAAATCCCTCTACAATATACTGAATAAGTGTTCGTCGCATGCAAACGAGACTTCCAAGGAAGGGGAACCCACTATACTGCTGGATAGTCTATTCTTCATTTGAATAGCTCTAATTTTTAGGAAGTTTTTCTTTATATAAATCCTAAATTTTTATCTGTGTCATTTATACCATTGATCCTAGTTCTTCCTTCTGGAGCCAAACAGTACAAATAATTCTTCCTCCGCGTGACAGCCTTCAAACAGTTGAAGAGAAGGGGAAGGACAAAAGCAGTTATGTAGTGTCTATTATGGACTAGGCACTGTGCCAAGAGCTTTTTTTTTTTTAAACACAAATATTATCTCATTGATCCTCACAGCAACTCTGTGAGGTGGGTATTGCTATTCTTCCCGTTTTATAGTTGAAGAACTGGAAGCAACCAGAGGTTAAGTGACTTGCTCAGGGTCACACAGTAAGAAGTATTTGAGGCCATATTTGAACTCAGGTCTTACAGATTAGAGCTCAGTGTCCTATCCATTGCACTACCAGGTGCTTCTAGAAAGCTCTACTGAATCTTTTTCTTCTTGGCTAAACATATACAATTTTTTTCAGCCATTCCTCTTTTCTCATGATCTAAAAGGCCCTTCACTACACTGTTTACCTTGGTTTGAATGCTCTTCCATCTACCAATATTCTTTTAAAAAATGTAATACACAGAACTGAGCACAGTAATCCAGATGTGGTTGGAAAGGGCACGGTAGCAATGGGACCACCATCTCCTTAGATTCTTGAACTCTGTGCTTCTCAAAATAGCTTTGTCGGCTGCTGAATTGTGCTGTTTGCTTATGTAGCAGGGTTATGGGGTCTGGAGTCAACAAGACTCATTTGTAGTTCAACTACTTTACTGGTTCCTATATTTAGATTAGGATTGCTACACCTGCTTTTTTTACTTTAGCTGAGGCACAGTATGTTTTACTCCAGCCTTTTACCTTTACCCTGTGTGTATCCCCCTGTTTCAAATGTGTTTCTTATAAACAGCATATTGTAGGATTATGGTTTTTAATCCATTCTGCTATCCGCTTCTGTTTTATGAGAGTGTTCATCCCATTCACGTTCAGAGTTATTATTTATATCTGTGTCTTTTTCTCCATCCTATTTCCCCCTGTTTATGCTTTTATTTCTCCCTTTCCCCTTCTCCTCCTCACCAAAGTTTTGCTTTGGACCGCCGCCTTCCTCAGTTTACCCTCCCTCTTTATTCCCCTCCCTTATCTTACCGTTTCCCACTTGCTACTTCTCCCCTCCCTTCTGACCACCTCCCTCCCTTTTTTTCCCCCCTTCCCCTCCTACTTCCTGTAGGACAAGTTAGATTTCTAAACTTATCAGGGTATGATATTCCCTTCTTGAACCAGATCAGATGACAGTAAAGCTCAAATACTGCTCTTCTCCCTCCCTTCTTTCCCTCTACTATAATATGTTTTTGTGCCACTTCATTTGGTGTAATTTACCCTTTTCTACTACTTCCTTACCTCTTCTCTCATAGCCCTCCCTTTACATCTCTTACTTATGTTTTTTATCTTTACATCAGTTAATTTATACAGGCATTCACAATCTATGTGTATCCCTTTCAATTGTCACCATTCTCAAGACTGACATATATATGTGTGTGTATATATATATATATATATATGTATATATATATATACATATATATATATATATATACACAAAACATACATAAGATGATATAATCCCACATAAAGGTGCAAACAACCTGCCCTTATTGGTTAATAAGGTTTGTGGGGTTTTTCCCCCCTCGTTACCTTTTTATGTCTCTCTTGAGTTTTGTATTTGGAGATCAAATTTTCCATTGAGTTCTGGCCTTTTCATCAGGAAGGTCTGGAATTCCCTTATTTCATTGAATGTCCATCTCCTTGCCTGAAAAATTATGCTCAGTTTTGCTGGGTAGTTGATCCTTGGTTGTAGTCCCAGCTCCTTTGCCCTTCAGAATATCATATTCCAATTTCTCCTGTCTTTTAATGTGGAAGCTGAGAGATCCTGCGTGATCCTGACTGTAGTTCCACAATATGTGAATTTCTTCTTTTTGGCTGCTTGCAGTATTTTCTCCTTGAGTTTATAGTTCTGAAATTTGGCTATAATATTTCTTGGTGTTTTCAGTTTGGGATCTCTTTCAGGGGGTGATCGGTGAATTCTTTCAATGACTATTTTGCCCTCTGGTTCTAGGACCTCTCGGCAGTTGTCTTTGATAATTTCTTCAAAGATACTGTCAAGGCTCCTTTTTTCATCGTGGATTTCTGGTAGACCAATAACTCTTAAATTGTCTCTCCTGGATCTATTTTCCAGGTCAGTTGTTTTGCCAATCAGATATTTCACATTTTTTTCTATTTTTTTCATTCTTAACATTTTGCTTTACTACTTCTTGGTGCCTCATAGATTCATTAGCTTCTACTTGCTCAACTCTAATTTTTAGTGAGTTAGTGTTTTCATTTTGATTTTGAGGCTCCTTTTCCAATTGGTTGATTTTACCTCTCAGGGTGTCATTTCTCTGAATCTCTGTGGCCATTTCGCCAGTCTTATTCTTTAGGGACTTTTCCATTTTTTCCATGTTTTCTTTTACCTCCCTAATTTGGTTTTTAAAATCCTCCTTTAACTCTTCCAGCAATGCTTTTTGGGCTGGAGACCAGTTCACATTATCTTTTGAGGTATCAGATGGATCTATAGTGTCACTGCTGTCCTCTTCCAAATTGGTATTTTGATCATTCCTGTCTCCATAAAAAGAATCTATTGTCCTTGTTTTTTTTTGTGTTCTTCATATTGGTTTGCCTTTTCCTGGCTTTACAACAAATTTCTGCCTTTGGAGCTCAGGGCTCTCTGTCCCAGCTTTCTTATTCTGGGGATTGTGTGTATAGAATTATAGCCTTCAGTTTCCTGAGGTGTGGGGGAGGGGTGTGGCTCCCTGACTTCTCACTCCCTATGGGTGCTCTCCAGCACTATTGCTTTTCAGCAATGGTCTCAGTTGTTTGTTGTTTGAGCTGATGTCCGGCACTTCCCCTGGGGGAGCAAGATCATGCCTGAGCTCCTGGTGTTGACCCCTGCTGACTCTGCCCCTCTGGGACTAATGAACTTCTACTATTTGACCACTGAAGCCACACTTCTTTCTCCTCTGTTCCAGCGTTCTTTTTTTTTTTTCCGAGGAATTCTTTGGGTGAGGAGGGAGGGATTAGAGCCATTTACCTGGACATTATGTCTCCTGGAAGTTTGAGAAGCCACATTTCATACCTTCGGGCTGCAAGCCTCAGGAGTAGGTGTTTTCACCGCCGGTGGCATTGCACTGCCTCTCCTCGCTTCCACAGACTGCGGTCCTGTGTTGGGAGGCCTGGGGATCTCTGGTTCCTATATTTAATCTCCTTAGCCCAAGCCTTAGGGTAATCCAGGGCTATGTTCGGATATTTCCTCTTTAGTTAGTAAAATTTCCATACCTTTCTCAATCAACTTAGAGCCCCCACCCCAGTTAATCAAATATTATTTCCTTAATAACCTTTATGAACCCCCTTCCTGGTATCTCTCTATAGCTATCCTTATTTCTCTCTATCAAATCCCTAATCTCCTAGGATCAATAGATATCAAAGATATTAAATATTTAATTCATTGGTAATAAAATAAATAGTAACAAAGATAAAATTACTCATAATATTTTAGTTCTGAGAAAGCTAATAGAGTCATCCTAAACACTCACTGTATCTATGGAGAATGAATTCCCATTCAGGACGACAAATAGAGTCTCTTTTCAAGAATCTTCTCCATCCTCCTTACAAGGTGAAGGTTATAATTCTTTCATGAGAAAAGAGAGAGAAATTCTTTCTCTCTATCTTTTCCAGTTTCTCTCTCCCCATAACATGAAAACGATCTCTTTGGCTTCTTTTCACAGCCATCATGCTGAGTCTCTTTCTTCCTTTCCTTTTGCTTCTCCTAAAATTCTCTTCATAATAGTTCTTCATAAAAGAATAGTTAAACTTGGCCCACTATCCCAACTGTGCCTTCTGGGATGGTAACTGTTTCTAATTTCTCCGAAGGAGACACTTTTGAAATAGTGGGTTACTCTTATTTTGAGGCTTGTGGTCCACTGAAACCCTTAGATCGTTGTCAGATGAACTGCTGTCCATACCTCCTCTGTCTTGAATTTTAGTTAATAGACATTTATTAAGTGCCTACTATGTGCCAAACTCTGTGCTGAGCCCTGAATGTGCTCTCTGTGATTCAATTTCATCTTATTAGACTTGGTACTGTGTTCTAGTCTGTTCAAAATCTTTTTAAATCTTCACTCTGCCATCCAGTGTGTCAACTACTCCTTCCCACTTGGCATCATTTGCAAATTTGATTAAAAAATGTCATCTATGCCTTTATCTGGCATTGATCAAAATATTAAACAACAAAGGACCAAATGTTGATTCTTAGGGAACTCTACTCAGTTGATATCCATCAATATTAACATGAAACCATGAGATTCTTTGAGTTCAGCTATTCAACTAATTCTAATCTATTTTCACAGTCATCTACTCTATACCCTTCCATCATGTTCATAAGAATAACATGAGTCAACAACAATAACATTGTAAAATCCTTTGCTAGAATTTAGGTAATCTATGTCTACAGAATTGTCCTTGGTCTATTAATTTAGAAAAGGAAATGAGGTTAGTTTGGCATAACTTGTTCTTGGTGGAGCCATGAGGGCTCTTTGTGATCCCTTTTCCTGGATGTTGATTTACCCTCCTTTTTAGGAATGCATGTTTAATATGGAATCTAATTAGACCTATACAGAGGCTTTTGTTAAAGAATGACTTTCTTAGACTTATCTGTTAATTTGAACTATCTATTAATCAAGAGAACAAAGTTTTATTTCCTTTTTCAATCTGTTTACCGTATTTCACCAAATGAATATTATAATTTGTGAAAGGGAAAATTAAGTGGAAAATTCTAATATAACAACATTTTCTTGTGGCAAATTCCATGTTTTCTCAATGTGGCTTTTAAAAAAACATTAAAATAAAAAAGTTCAGCATATGTGTGACTGACTTGACATTGAAGTTGAATATTATTAGCAATGATTTATTTATAAATTCTATAAGTCACATTAATTTTCATATTCACCTTTAACTTCCCCATTTTATATCCAATAAATGATGGAGATTTCTCCTAGTCTTCAATTCATGTATACATATACTTAAAATGTGAACCAAGTAATTAATGTAGTTAATTATTTTTGTAATTTTTGTTGAATTTTATAGTATCAAGGCTATGTTTTAGCAGTTGTTTAGTTATTAGTACTCATAATTATTTTTTTCCCCATGAAAAATTATATCACTTGTTTCTTGAAGGGCTTGAGGTGTTTAACTTATATAGCAATATCATTTTGTCTTCATAGTGTTCCTAGAAGTAAGGTGAGCTGCCCAACATTACAGAGCAAGTTTAGGGCTGAATTGGGAATAAGATACAATTACCATAATATCCAGTATTCTTTCCTCTAGGTAGTACTGGTCTTGGGGACAAGAAGACCTGAGTCCAATTCCAGCCTCAGACACTTGCTAGCTGTGTGACCTTGGGCATATTACTTAAACCTCTACCTTACTTTCCTCAATTGTGAAATGAGGCTAATAATAGAATCTACCTCCTAGAGAAGTTGTGAGGATCAAATGAGATAATATTTGTAAAGCACTTAGTACAGTGCTTGCCACATAATTGCTAGCCATTATTATTATTATTATTAATATAATTAATGCAAAAATATTATACATAAGCAATGCAAAACATAATGCAAAAATATGGTCATTTCCGCCCTTAAGAAACTTACATTTGAATAGGGGAATATAACACATATGGGGGAGTGGTAGCCAGGGAAGAGAGTATTTGTTTAGGCAGCTACAAAGATTGTGAGTGGAGCCATAAGGAAGTAGATTGTCATGCCCTTTTCAGTAGCAATGGCAATATTGTTTGATTATTGTTCTTAGAGCAAGCACAAGAAGTGTGAATGTGTGTGTAGGTGTGTGCCTGTGTGTGTGTAGGAGTATTTGGGCAATTTATATAGTGACAAGATGCCCACGCTGCGTATGCCACTGTGCCTTGTTGGATGGGAGAATGAGATGGATTTATCTAGCCCATTTATATGCCATAAAAGGTGTAAAGGAATTTATTAATAGACTGAAACTATTGTTTTATAATCAAGAAGGAAGTATTCTGAAAGTTTGGTAGATTTTCCAGTGATTGGATTAAATCTAACTAGAAAGTTCCTTCAGCTGTTTGTTGGAGGAGGGAAGCTATTTCTTACATCCAAGTTTGGAACTTGGAACTTCTGTCTCCATGGCACCAAAGCCTACACGCCATGATTTGATTTAATATTTAGTTTCATATGCTTGGGAAACCACATGACCATTGAGATGACAGTGACTGACAGGGTCATAGTGGAACAACAGAGGAGTTTCTGGACAAGTGGAGTTCTAGAACAAAGCAGGCACATGAACCGTAGCTGAGGAGCAGCAAGGGGCAGAACCATAGCATGAAGGCAAAAACCTGGACCTTGACCTCCACTAGTATTATGAGTTAGGACAACATGCAGCTTTAGGATGGGAAGGGATTGGTTCTCTAATGACCCTTACTTCTTTCCCTTAGTAAGGAAGAGAACTCACTTCCTAGGTAAAACTGCAGGTCAGGAGGACCATATAGGATCCTGGGAGTAGAAGGGCTTACCATCAAGGTGGATTTCTTACCTCATCAACAATCCTGAATGCTCTCCTCTAAGGTGGATCCTCAGCCCCAGGGTAGTCCCTGAGAGAGTTGGTTGCCCACCAGAAAGGGAAGGAGAGGAGAGGAGTCTTGGCTATCCCTGGGCTTAGCTGAGAGTTCTTTTTATTTGAATTTTTAGTCAAAGCCTATCCTGTATTTAATGAATTGTTAACCCAAAAGCTTGTGTGGGAGCCAAGGACCCTTTGACCCTTTTTTAAAAAAAATAGAGACCTGTACATGAATTATATTCTGATGGTTCCTAGGAAAATCCTGAGTTGGGACATGAGGCAAAAAAAAAAATGATTTGTGAGATAGCTACAGATTGAATCTAACCTGTGTAAATCTAGAGATCCCATTTTTTTCCCCTTATCAACTTTGAATCCAAGTTTATAGCCTAAAAGCACTTATTTTTGATTAATAACTTTTGGGATTTTGGTGTCAAGATGCTTTTAAAGTTGATTATCTCTAAGTGGCTTGCTCAAGTTCTCTGATTATTTCCAAGTCAACCAAAGAAAAGGCCTCAGTTTTCTCTATTAATATTTGGGAGCAACTAGAAAACTCCCAGACCATTCCTTCTGATGTCCTTGTATCTTCCCTACAGTACCACACGTTCGCCATGGTGGTGGTGTTTGCTAGTCACATACATATAACCTGAAATTTACTTACAATAACAGTTCTTTTAGTTTCTCTAAGTAATATCCTAGCAACACTTGAATTCTCAAAATTCATTAATTACCTAGTTTTTCAGAAACTGTTTCTCTCCCCCTACCCCACCCAAAAAGAGTCAGTCAGTTAACTAGCATTTATTAAACAACTACTACTATGTGCCAGGCACTGTGCTAGGCATGGAGGATACAAAGAAGGACAAAAGACAACCTCTCTTCTTAAGAAGCTCACAGTCTAACAGTAGAGACAAACATGCAAGCAACTATGTATAAACCAGAAATAAATAGGATAAATTGGAGATAACAGAAGCAAGGTACTACTATTAGAGTTTTAAACTAATTCTTAACTGTTACAAATTGAGTTGTGTATGCATAAAAACCATTGATTTGATCTGTGGCTAGCAGTTTTACATGGGATAAAATATGCTACACCCTTCAAACTCCTGTATTTGTTCGACCCAAGAGTGTTTGTAATTGGCTAAAAATGTCGGCAGTTCTTTCTTTCTAAATGAGCTTTTGGGAGGCTTAATTTCCTTCTCTAGCTGTGAAAAACAAATGGACTGATTCTAAACCATTGTTCTTGTAATATTGCCTGATTGGTCATTTCATGAAGTATCTAATATCCAAGCTTCTCTAAACTTGTGTCACTTTGTGCAAGTGGTGTGCCCAGAGTAATATTCGATGTCAGTTTGTGCGTGTGTGTGTGTGTGTGTGTGTGCGCAGGAGTGTGTGCATGTGCATGTCTATGTGCGACCACCAACTGTCACTTTTTATTGGGAGTTTTGGTGTTACATGCAACCAATCTTTCTTCATATGTGTGTGTTGTTAAAAAAAATTCCCCCCAAAAAAGAAAAAAAAAGAAAAAAAAATTCCCTGGAATCTTGAAATGCCAAGTGAATTATAGTTAAAAACTATCTAGGCCTGGGACAGCTAGATTTCACAGTGAATAGAGCACCAGCCCTGGAGTCAGGAGGACCTGAGTTTAAATCCAGCCTCAGACACTTGACACACTAGCTGTATGACCTTGGGCAAGTCACTTAACCCCAATTGCCCTGCTTTCCCCCTCCAAAAAACAAAACAAAACAAAAAAAACCTATCTAGGCCTTTATATACATACATACACATTTATATATGTGTGTGTATATGTCGTATATATACACACACATATATACATACAATTACTTGGGGGGCATCAAAGCAACTTCTAATTGAACAACCACTTAACTACTTCCCTTGGCAACATGCACAAGTCTAATTTTAGAGGTTGAGAACGTATAAGAATAAATTGCTTTATCTTTTTGTGGTGGCAAAGAATTGGAAATCCAGGGGATGCCCATCAATTGGGGAATGGCTAAACAAATTGTGGTATATGAATGTAATGGAATACAATTGTGCTATTAAGAAATGAGGAACAGATGGACTTCATTACAACCTTGAAAGACTTATGTGAACTGATGCTGAGTGAGGGGAGCAGAACCAGGAGATCATTATACAGGATTACAGACACATAGTATCTGTAAGGACTAACTTAGACTTGACTCCTCTCAGCAATACAAGGTTCAAAGACAGCTCCAAAAGACTCATGATGCAAAAAACCTATGCACATCCAGAGAAAGAGTCATGGAGTCTGAGTGCAGATGGAGGCAAACTATTTGCTCTCGTTTTTTCCCTTCTTTTTTGGTTTCATTTCTTCTTTCTCATGATTCATTCCGTTGGTTATAATTCTTCTTTACAACTTCTTTCTCATGATTCATTCCATTGGTTATAATTCTTCTTTACAACTTATGTAAATAAGTTCAGTGTGAAGGTGTACGTAGAAGCTATATTCGATTACATGCCATCTTGGGGAGGAGAGGGAGGGATAGAAATTTTGGAACCCAAAAACTTGTGGAACTGAATGTTGTAAATTAAAAATAAAAAATAAATTTATAAAAAAAAGAATAAATTGCTATAGAGTCTGTTTGAGACTGTGTAAGGTGGGGAGGGAAAGAAGGATTGAAAAAATTGGATCCTTATGTGCCAAAAAGTAGGAGTCAAGTTTCTGCCTACAGTGGCACTAGTAACTACACTGAATACAGTTTTTTTTTAATGATTTGTAAACTCTTGTCACTGAAATTTTTGTCTTGGAAAAAATTATGTGAGGCCATATTTCTGAATTTAAAAACCCCAAAGCAAACATTTTTGTAGTCTGGAGAACATTTTATGAAGTTTATGTTCAAACCACTCTAGAGGTCATGTTTGTGGACTCAGTTTCCCAAAGTATTTGTGGCCAATCAGCCTTGCTCATTAGGGGAGCTCCTTTGACTTACATTTTACTGAAGGCTGTGCTTGAACCCACAACATGGTGATTGGGTAAAAAGGCTCTATAGTACAGGGTTTGAAAGATGTGTCTGAGAGAGTCCTAGGTTTGTTAGAAGAGAACTGTGGTTGGGAAGATGGTAACTATAGAGATGGCAACCATAAAATCATGAATGTCACATTGGGACTATAAGGATGACAACCGAAACAAGAAAAGGATTGTTGGCTCAATTTGACCCAAGAAAAAAAGTTCAGGAAACAGACCACAGCACACACTACACATCCATCCTTCTGACTGTTCTTTCTCTATGCTGGGGAGTTACAGGCATTGAAAGGAAACTAGATTCTAACTCCCTTGGAGGTGTAGGAGGTCACGTATGGATATGGAGAATGTTCAACTACTTTGTGCTCTCCTTTATTTGGCTTAATGTTTTAAAGAAGCATTTTCCCCTATTTATGTGCATGCTTACTAAGAGAATAACACACCAGGCTTGGGTGTAGGCTATGTTTTGAGTACTCACTTCCTGCTGATCTTGGGTGTAGCATCAGACCTAAGTAAAATGTTACATATCCAGAGAATGCAGTGCCATTGCCCCTTGCTGCTGGTAGCTGTAAGTGAACCCCAGGGAGCTCAGTGTCCTAGTCATCTCTTTGCCCAGTATAAAGCTGTTGCTGAAGGACCGAGATCAAAGTGGGTTATACAGACAGTGTACTAGACATGCTTTGAAGGGAGGAGGTGAAGAGGGATTTATTGATGGTTTTACTGTCAACAATAGCAAAAAAAGTTTATGGAGCAGGGCCATTTGTGAACATGTTTTGAATTTTTCTCCCCACCAGCTCTGCTGCCAGCAAGAGCAAGGCACGCTGAGGAAGGTAGACAGAAACATTTGCTTCCTAAAGTAGATGGAAATGGAACAATGTTGCTGTTGTCTGTTGGAACTACAAAGTCAAATACACAGCCCCTGGGTGGTTCATGAGTTGGGAATGGATAAAGCTGTAAGTTAGAAGATTACAGGGAGCATAGATTCAGAGCTGGCCGAGTCCTCAGATATCACGCATCCAATCTCTTCCTTTTACAAATGAAGAAACTGAGGTCAAGTGACTTCCTCAAAGTCACCCTGATTGTAAGTAGCACATGTGGGATGTGAACTCCATTGATTCCCGAACCAGCACCATTTCTGCTACACCGTGATACCTTTAGGTTTGCGGCAGTGGAACTGAATGGACTCATCTTGCCTTTTTTCAGGTGTAGCAGATTAACATTACATAGTGATTATAATGACTCCATTTTATCTGAAATTGTTCTTTGGGGCACTGGATTGTTCTAGAAGCAGAGTTTGACAACTGTTGTTTGATGCAGCACAGAGCAGGAAGTGGGTTAGTGGCACTTTAAATCCTCTTGGACTTTGGAAAAGCTGGAATTGTCTCTTTCCCAGCTGTTGTTATGTAGCAAATAAGAGCTAGGTTTTGAAGTTAATTTGCCAAGTACAGATGGATCACCGGTTTAATTCTCCTATACATTGCCAGGTAATGAAGCAGGGAGCGCATCCCTTGTTCACATTCATGTAGTACATGTGACTTTCCAAGTAGGCTTTTATCAAGTAACAACTTGAACCTAGAAATGGGAGAGTGGGTGTTTACAGTTATTTATAGGACATTTCCTCATCCATGTTAGTAATTTAAAAATCGGGAATCAATAAGGTAACGATAGCTTTCATAGGCACTTAGGAGACGGATAAATATTTACTCTGTGTTCATGGTTACAAACCACAAAAGAAGTCATGTTAATTACTGTTCTTTAAAAAGAATTCTTTAACATCTTAAAGATATGTACAACTAACTTTTTCGATCAGTTCTTTAAAATGTGGAGATTGCTATTTACCATAGTGAGCTTTGAAAAATATCCATTTCTGGTTCCTTTTTTGTAGGGTGATGATACTTAAATATGTTATATAATTTTCAGGCATAGAGGTGAAATGAATATTTGAATTGAATACACTTTAAAAATCAGAATTTGAAAAATCCTTTCCACAGGCATGAATATAAGGTGTGCCCAGGTAAACCCCAATGTTTTTCTAAAATAATTGTGAGTTTTTTGTTTGTCTTTTAAAGTAAATTTTAGTTTATAATGTTAAAAATAAATTTGGTCAAGTTTCAGATTCTTTAGATTGTTGAATGAAAACATGCCCTTTTATGATCAAGTATCTTGCTGCACTCCCTAAGGAAATATGATGTACCCTCCTTTGCCCTTTCTCTTCTCTCTTCAGTTTGTTTTCATTCACCTTTTGTATTTATTTAAGAAAGGCCATCGAGTGCAGGAGACAGAAAAAAGCACCAGCCAATAAGCCTAAACCTAAAGAAATCATGTGCGAAATGTGGATGGGAAGAAAAAAAAAGTAGTTTGTACTGTTAGGTTATGCTGTTTATGCTGTTGATTTTACTTTTTAATGGTTCTTGTATCTCTCCCCCTTCTTCATTCCCATCACCATTAACTACCTCGGGTACAACCCTTCTAGAAAGTCTCTATAACCTCTTGAGCTTAGGATTTCCTGTTTCTACTCTTTTTCTCCCCTCTCCATTTAAAAATTCTCTTCTAGGTGAACTTGGACCGACTTCAAGAAATAGTGGAGGTTAGAAGGGTGACGTGCTATGGTCCGTGGATTATGAAGAGTAGGCTATGAGTGAACAATAAAAGATTAATCTTACTCATGCCTAGATCTGGTCATGTTGCTGGTTTGCTCAAAACCTTTCAATAACTTCCTTTTTCTTACTAAGTAAAGCTCGAATTCTTGGCATTTGAGGCAATCTACAATCTGGTGCCACCTCACTTTTCAACCTTATTTAAATTGCTCCCTTCCATGTACTTGGTACTTGTACAGAGGGAGGATTTTGTTATCCTTTTAGAGTTTAGTTCTCAGGATCCATGGCCATGGGAATGTCTAGTTTCCAGGTGTTAGATAACTCCCGGAATAGTTTCAAGGATCCTAGATAGTAATTCTTAGAATCACAGTAACAGGCAGTCCTACTGAGGCTGTGCTGTGAGATATAGGGGTGACATAATTGATATTTACTATGCTTGCACAGAACGACGATATGGCTAAAGTTAACTTGTGAGCTTAATGTTGGCAAAATGCCTTCTTTGTTTGTTGCCCTATAAAGCAAGAGGCCGCTGGTCAGTGAGTGGGAAATCCACAGGGAACCCATGTGGGAATCCATGGGCAATGCATAGAAGAATGCATGTACCTGCTTCAACTGGCCCCCATTGAGGCTTGAGGGGATTTAGGGGAATGCACAAGCTGTGCTTGTCTCGATTGACTCCATTGAGACATAGGGGTAGTTGCCCCCCCTTCTCACCGGCCCCTTTGAGAAGGATGATTAGGGAATGCTGGATTAGGGAATGCTGTAGGAGTTGATTCTCAGCAACCTTCTGAGAACACTAGACTAGAATAAAGCTTATTATTAACCCCTCTGAAGCTGTTTTCCTGTCTGACCAGATCAAGAGTGAACCAGTTAGAGGCTGGAGTCCAGAACTCCAGTGCTTCCTGTGTGTTATCTGTGAAACAGTATTCTAGAGAAACCGGACTATGCATACTCTCTTCATGTATGCCCTTTGTTCCTTATCCCAAGAATGCTGCCCCTTCCCCTGTCTCTCCTCTTGTTGAAATTCTTTTCATTCTGGAAAGCTTAGTTTAGATGGGGCTTCTTTCATGAAGGAAGCCTTACCCCTAAATCCTTCCAGTCACTAATCACCTCCTCACCTTCATCTCATATGTCATCATTATCATATTAATGACAACCATAATAACTACAACTTACCATAAAGATATGATGACATATATTGAGGGTAAGGGACAACAAGATAGCTCATATAAAAGGATGTAAAGGAGGCATTCTTTAGCTGGAGTCCATGAATTTGTTTAAAAAAATCTTTTGATAAAGAGGCATTATTTTGAGACAGGGTCTATGTCACAAAGAAGGTTCAGAATCCTTGACCTAGAGGTTCATTGGCTAGCACCTCTTGGGAAGGTCTTTGGGAAAATATGAACATGAATCACAAAGGATGAAGAGGCATGGAAGAGTTGGTTTTCCTTGTAGGAAGGAATACTCACTTTAATGATATCATTGATCTATTGAAGTATTTAGGGTTTACCAAGTACTTCCAGTAGGTAGGTGGTACAGTAGATAGAGTGCCAGCCTGGAGTCCGGAAGGCTCATCTTCCTGAGTTCAAGTCTGGCCTCAGACCTTACTAGCTATGTGACCCTGGGCAAGTCACTTAATCCTGTTTGCCTTAGTTTCCTCATATGTCAAATAAGCTAGAGAAGGAAATGGCAAACTACTCCAATATCTTTACCAAGAAAACCCCACATGGAATCATGAAGAGTCAGACATAACTGAATAACAATGATAAGCATTTTGCAAATATTATTTCATTTAGTAATAATCATAATAGCTAGCCTTTATTTAGTATTTTAAGGCTTGCAAAGTACTTTGCTAACATTATCTCATTTTATGCTCACAGTAATTTGGAAAGTAGATGCAATTATTATCCGCATTTTACAGATGAGGAAACTGAGCCAGCCAGAGGTTAAGTGACTTCCCCATGGTCACACAGCTAGTGAGCAATAGAAAGCACCTGAAACTACGCCTCTCTCATCAACAGTGCCTGGCACAAGCCAGGCCCTTCATTGTACTACACCGTCTCAGAGATAGCATCTTGTTTGTAACTTGCTTGTTATAGTAATACTTCAATTTGACAAACATTTATTAAGTATCTATTATGTTCAGAGCAAGGCACTCTGCTAAGTGTTAGAGATACAAAAAGGAAAACACACTGATGATTGGATCTCTATATGGCAGGTTTTTCTCTTAACTGGTTTCTGTTTGTAGATTAAGGTTTTTTTTTTTTTGTCAGATACAATGTAATACAATTCAATGCAACACAACATAATACAATATACACTTTTTAAGTGCCTACTATGTTCCAGGCACTGGGGATAAAAATAAGAAAAAGAAAGTTCCTGCCCTCAGAAAGCTTCCAATATAATGGGGGAAGATAATATACAAAAGGAAGCTTAAAAGTGGGGAGATGGAGGTTGCTGCATCCAGAAGGCAGCGGGAGAAAATTGTGCTGTCTCACTAATGCAAAAGGTAGGAAACCAACCATAAATAAAACAAGTCTGGTTCTTGAGTTCCCGGTGACAGAGCATTCAAAAGGATGAACAGTTATGGCAAACAGGCAGTTTGCTAGGGCATTTGCCACAAACATAGCCAAGAGAGGCATCAAAAAAAGTCAAAGGATCTTTACTTGTTTTTCAACCATTGATAGAGACCAAGACAAAATTTTCTGTGGAGCTGCTTAGAGTTGTTTCTGTTTCTGTCTGTAACTAGCTACACCCAAGCGTTGCTCAAAGGTCTCTGTCCTGGGGGAGGAAAGTGAAAGTGGCGATGGTAGAATACACTTCTGTTCCTAAGGGTTACAAGGGAAAGGAAGTGTTCTTTGAAACAAAGGGAAAAGTATTTTCAGGAGGAATTAAAAAAAAACAAGCTAATTCTTACTTGGGTGGGGAGGTTAGAGGGAGGGCAGAAGAGAAAGTAAGACAAAGAGAAAGTAAGGAGGGACACTCAACTAAGACTTTAAGTACAGTAATCAATATGAGACTTTGCTTGTAGAGTAAGGAGCTAAGTCATCTCTGGAGGAAGCAGGTTTTTTTTTTTAATTCAGTGGATATTCAGTGCATTCACAACTGCTGTTTGATAATGGTAAAAATCAGAGGAAGAAGAGATGTAGTGGAATGGTTGGTACATTATTACTGAGAAATATCTTGGGTACACAGGCGGCATTTAAAAAAAATCACTGCTGCTTGATTAAAAGTAGGAAATTCAGAAGAGAGTTTTGGGAAGTGAACAGCTGGCTATGAAAGTAGTATCTGATTAGATTTTTTGGGCCACAGGTTAAAATATAAAAGTGATAAGCTATTGGCCAGGGATTAAGTATAGCTCACAGGAGCTGGTGAAACATTTTTCAATGACTGCCTATATGACTTGGCCAAAGTTGGAGAAGAAATGTGTCAAACATGAGGCCCACAACTTTCCTGAGTATGGCCTGAACCAGATTAAAATGTAGTTCTGATATGATTTTAATGTGTTGATGTATTATTACTAATAAAAAAAAGAAATATATAAACTGTTTTTTCTAAATACTGGAATCTTTCTGTATGGTTTAGTGGCTTTGATTCTATTTGAGTTTGATGCACGCTGTTCTAGAGAAGTACATACAGGAAGAATAGCAATGGAGAGGATGGGGCCAGGGCTTGGACCTCTGAGTTCACTGGTACAGGGAACTCTAAGGTGATGCAGGTTAGAGCCTTCATTGCTGCTTATGGTCTTAGAGGGTTTCCTAGGGCACACCATCACACAGCCAGTAATTTCCAGAGGCAGGATTGAATTTAGCTCTTCTTGAATTTGAAGCTATCTATCCACTATACAACCATTGTGTTTAAATGATATCTCACCATTGTTCATATCTCAGTATTGAAACTTCCTTCTTCTGTGAGGAAGGGCAAGTGGCTGACTTCGCTAAGTGATGGTGATCCCATCCATAAAATGAAGATAATAATACCAGGACCTTTGTCATCTACCTCAGAATGATTTTTTTAAAATTTTTTCACTTTTATAGGGAGGAGTTTATTTAATATCCTCATCTACTTTTCCTTCTTTAAAATACATTTAATCAATGTATTTTATTTTTATAACATCCATATTTCCCACTGTATTTGTCCTCCCACCCTTTCCTAGAAAACCATCCCTTATAATAAAGTATGAGGAAAGAAAGACTTAACCTATAAATGACCTCTCAGAGGAGGGCTCACCACCCATGACATATATCTTCATCCCTGCTCAACAGCATCCCTCCTTGTTGGCCCATTTATCACCCCTCAACTAAAGGTCACTTGTTACACTTATCTAGGGGCCATTGCAGGTTCCATTTTCCCAGGGGCTCCCAAGCTTTTTCAGTCCTCATTGGATCCCTTAGCTTTTACCATCTCATATATCCTTTTCATGCTTCTCTTGATTCTTGTGTTTGAAAGTCAGATTTTCTATTCAGCTCTGGTCTTTTCACTGACAACGCTTGAAAGACCTCTATTTTATTGAAAATCCATATTTTGCCTTGGAGCATTATACTCAGTTTTGCTGGGTAGGTGATTCTTGGTTTTAATCCTAACTCCATTGACCTCCGGAATATCGCATTCCAAGCCCTTCAGTCCCTTAATGTAGAAGTTGCTAGATCTTGTGTTATTCTGACTGTGTTTCCACAGTACTCAAATTGTTTCTTTCTGGCTGCTTGCAGTATTTTCTCCTTGATCTGGGAGCTCTGGAATTTGGCGACAATATTCCTAGGAGTTTTCTTTTTGGTATCTTTTTCAGGAGGCAATCAGTGGATTCTTTCAATTTCTATTTTACCCTCTGGCTCTAGAATATCAGGGCAGTTCTCCTTGATAATTTCTTGAAAGATGATATCTAGGCTCTTTTTTGGATCATGGCTTTCAGGTAGTCCAATAATTTTTAAATTCTCTCTCCTGGATCTATTTTCCAGGTCAGTGGTTTTTCCAATGAGATATTTCACATTGTCTTCTACTTTTTCATTCCTTTGGTTCTGCTTCATAACATCTTGATTTCTCCTAAATTCACTAGCTTCCACTTGCTCCAGTCTAATTTTTAAGGTGGTATTTTCTTCAGTGGTCTTTTGGACCTTCTTTTCCATTTGGCTAATTCTGCCTTTCAAGGCATTCTTCTCCTCATTGGTTTTTTGGAGCTCTTTTGCCATTTGAGTTAGTCTATTTTTTGAGGTGTTATTTTCTTCAGTATTTTTTTGGGTCTCCTTTAGCAAGTCATTGACTTGTTTTTCATGGTTTTCGCGCATCCTTCTCATTTCTCTTCCCAGTTTTTCCTCTACTTCTCTAACTTGCTTTTCCAAATCCTTTTTGAGCTCTTCCATGGCCTGAGACCAGTTCATGTTTTTCTTGGAGGCTTTTGATTTATGCTCTTTGACTTTGTTGACTTCTTCTGGATGTATGTTTTGGTATTCTTTGTCACCAAAGAAAGATTCCAAAGTCTGAGTCTGAATCTGAGTCCGTTTTTGCTGCCTGCCATGTTCCCAGCCAACTACTTGACCCTTGAGTTTTTCATCAGGGTATGACTGCTTGTAGAGTAGAGAGTACTTTGTTCCAAGCTTGAGGGGATCTGCTATTGTTTTCAGAGCTATTTCTATACAACCAGCTCTGCTACACCAGTGTTCCTTTTCCCCTAGGAACTGCCAACCGGGACAGAACTCAGATCTTAAGCAGGCTCTGCAGTCCAGCTCTGATCTGCCACTTAATTCCTCCCACCAGGTGGGCCTGAGGCTGGAAGCAACTGCAGCTGTAGTTCTGTAGCTGCACCACCCCTGCTGCCTCCGGAGTGGTGGCTGAACCGCAAGCTCCTTTCACTCTGTCCCCTACTAACCTTCTCTGTTGTCTCTGGTGTTTGTGGGTTGAGAAGTCTGGTAACTGCCACAGCTCATTGAATCAGGGCGCTAGGGCCTATTCTGCCCAACTCCCGGTCTGGTTGGTCCAGGCACGGCTCATGCTGGGCTCTGCTCCACTCCGCTCCCAGTTCCATGCGATAGACCTTACCCAGCCACTATCCAGGCTGTCCTGGGCTGGAGCCCTGCTTCCCTCTGCTATTTTGTAGGTTCTGCAGTTCTAGAATTTGTTCAGAGCCATTTTTTATAGGTTTTTGGAGGGACCTGGCAGGGAGGTCACGCAAGTTCCTGCTTTCCAGCTGCCATCTTGACTCCACCTCTCCCTCAGAATGATTTTATGAGGATCAAATGAGAAATGAGATTGCGTGTGTGTGTGTGTGTGCGTGCGCACGTGTGTGTGTAAACTTTGAAGAGCTATGTGTCAGCCATTACTGTTATAGCTATCCATTACTGCTATGTTGATTGGCTTTTTTTTGGGCGGGTGGTGTTTAACAATATAAAGCTGTAGTGTCAAACTCAAATAGAAAGGGGACCACTAAACCATATGTAAGGATCCCCAAAGGCGGCATTTTGAAATAGAAAACTACATATTAACATTATCTATTTTATTAGGTTTGTATCAATTTTGTTAAATAGTTCCCAATTACATTTCTGATATAAAGAAATAGAGACAGTTTGGAGTAGTGGATATAAGGCTGGCCTAAGGGTCTAGAAACCTGAATTTAAGCCTGCCTCTGACACATATTGCCTTTGTCACTTTGGGCAAATCCCTTACACTCCAAATGCCCTAGTTAACTCTCTAAGACTTTAAATTGGAGAATAATTGTTGTTCTTCATTGGGAACCTCTTACATTGAGGAAATCATAGGTATCTATCAGTGCATACACACACACATATATACAATATATGTACTTATACATATATACATATACATAGTCATGTAAATATATGTATGTATGCATTGTTCCAAACTTGTGAAGGTGAAGGCAGCTCTCATGCATAATCACCAGGATATACACAGCATGTGCATATCTTGGTCACTTTTTTCTTGGATATTATAGTTTGTGTCTTACTACTCTGCTGAAGTTATTTATTATCTCAATTAATTTTTTGCTGATTCTTTAGCACCTTGTATGTAAATTGTCATATGATCTACAAATAGAGCTATATTTGTCCTCAACATTTGTTCTCTCTTTTAAAATTTTTTTCCTTTTTGCTACAGCTACCTTTTCTAGTGTCATATTACATAATAATGATGATAATGGGCATCCTTGTTCTATTCTTGATCTTATTAGGAAAGTTTCTAGTATTTCTTCACTATGGAGATGTGAACTTTTAGGTTTAAATAGATCTTCAAAATTGTAGGAAGGGTCAGTTAATTCCTGTGATTTTTAGTGTTTTTAACACACAAATGAGTATAGTATTTGAGAGGAAACATGGCATAATGGATAGAACACTGGACTTGGAGTCAGGAGGATGTGAGTTTTAATCCTGTCACAAATATTTACTAGCTGTGTGACCCTGGGCAAAGTCATTTGACTTCTCTGGTCTTCAGTTTCCTCATCTATAAATTGAGGGGGTGGACTTAATGGCCTTTGAGTTGTCCTCCAGCTCTAAATCTATGATTGTATACTTTTGTCACAAATATTATTGAATGCTAGAACTGTTATCCAGTATGTTAGTCATTTCTGCCATCTTCATATTGTTTTCCAATTTCATAATTGCCATCTATATCTTTTTATTTGGAGACATCACTAAGAATGGCACAAGGGCAAGCACCCCACTGGAAATATCTTGCCAAGTAGACTTTGAACTGTTAGTGACCACTCTTTGAATATCAGGGCAGTAAGGGCTGGCTATCTTATCTAATTCCTTCATTTTATAGATGAGGAACTTAAAACTAGCAATGGAACTATAAGGTTAATGGGGAATAAGATCTTCCCTGCCCATCAATAGGCCTCATGTGGAGCTGATTAAGGGAAGCTTGCTTGCTTATTTGTAGGAAGGCTTACGCACTTTTTGCTAATTTCTAATTAGGCACTGAGTCAGGAGGGTCGTGATGCCTTCTAGCTCTGAGCCTATTAGGTGAAAGAGTATGTAATCTGAGAGGTGAGCTTTTGCTTTGGGGGCTTGCTTACAGGAAGGATCTGGTTGAGATTCTGAGTAGCCGTAAGTTCAGACCCCCGACTGCTCAGATATAAAGGCTCTCTCAATTCAGTGGTGGATGTAAAGTATATATATAGAAGTGTTTTTTTTATTCAGGCAGTAGAGTCCTGTCCATTGGTCTTTATTTCTCTACTCTGTATTTTTGCTGTTTGTATTTTATGGAAGTAAAGAAGATTATTGACCCCTGAAACAGCTGTCTTTCCTAGTAAAGCAGATAAAAGAAACTGCCCTAGCAGACATCCTGGGTATGCCAGTGTGGTTGCCATTACAGAAATCTACATCTCCTGACTCCTAGTCTAAGGTGCTTTCTCTTGTGCTACACTACTGCTCAATTTCCTCGGAATATTTTTTTCTGTGATTTATTATGGAACATAGATGGGTATGTAATGGAGTAAGGGACAACCTTGATTACCTTTGTGATGCAACTTCACCTTGGCTATGGAAGATGGACCCAAGAAATGGGCAGTTGCAAATGAAGAGACCAAGGCCAAAGAAGTCACCTATAGGAAACCAGCCAGTTTTGAAATTAGGTAGCCATGTGCTGATTAAAAACTGATTTCTCCCAATAACTAATTAGGTTTCTTTTTGAAAATTATTTTTCCCAGTTATCAAGCATTTGTCCTTTTTTCCCTCTGGCATTCTTCATAGGTCATTGTTGGAGCAGGTGTGGGGGGAGCAGGGCGCTGTTCTTTCCTTCTAAGATTGCTGTGTTGGCTTGGTCTCTCAAGTTCATTTTCTTTTAAAATAATATTGAGTAATGAGGAAGTTGGGCAAGGTGATCTCTAAGCTGAGTGCTATGGATAAATTGTATTTTTAAAAATTGTAATAGCATAGCATAAAAGCTTTTGGCTATGATAGGAATTTGAGAAAATTATTTGGCATTGACCATTCTTCTTATTTGAAAAAAATTTGTTACAGATTGCCTTTTTAAAGTATGCCCTATGAACCGATATTCTGCACAAAAACAATACTGGAAGGCCAAGCAAGCTAAACAAGGAAACCACACAGAAGCAGCATTGCTTAAGAAATTACAGGTAAGGCCCATTATAGGTTATTATTTGTGAGTCCTTAGGTTAGAGTTAGTTTAAAAATAGAAATCTTTTCTCTTGGTTTCTATAACTCTGAACTTTTAGTCAGCTCAGAAATGTCTAAAATAACAAAAAAAAAATTGAAACTGGATGAGATTTTAAAGTCATAGGGTGTGCCCATTTAACATTTCCTGGCATATAAGGGGTTGAGAAGAAAGCTCCACCAAAAACCCACTAAAGAGAGTCTTAGTGATCCCAGCTGGAGGAACATTTGGGAGCCGGAGTAAGGAATGGCCAATCTAACCTTAGCTGGAGCGTGTCCCTATTGCCTCTGGGATAAAATAAAGGATCCGTAGCCTGGCATTTAAAGCCCTCCACAGTCTTGTCCCAATCTACCTTTCTAATTTTACTTCATATTACTTCCCTTCCCATACTCTATTCTAACTATGACCTGCTAGCTGTTTCCTGTACTTGTTATTCTATTGCTCTGAATACGTGCCTTTGAATACGTGGTTCCTCATGTCTGAGGTATCAGTTCAAGAACCAGTCTATAGGCTTACCCAGCTTTTCTACCTACAACACAGGTGCCTCTATTTCCTTTCTTTTCTCTCTCTTAACTGTTTATAGTTTAGCTTCCAACCTCAATATTCAATGGAAATTGCTCTCTCCATGGTTATTTGTGATCTCTTTTTTGGGGGGGAAATCTTAAAATTTATTTGAAAGCTAAATAGAAAAATGAGAAAAGAAAGAAAATTGCCACGTACAGAGCAGAACATAAGAGAAGATTCAATATAAACAATAAATTCCCATTTCAAGAAACCCTATATAAGCAGTATTACACATTGTTTTCAAAGCTGCCCAGCTTTTCTTTGCTTTCTTGTAGGTTTTCTTTTGTTCTCTGCCGTGCACTTTTTACTTTATTTCTTTCCCTCTGCCCCCTCCCCCAAACCACCCTAAAGGAGGGAGGCTACAATTAAACATATGTATGTGTATGTGTGTATATATATGTACATATATATACACACACATATATAAATATACATGGATGTCTATAAACATACACACACACATATACATGTATGTACTCATGCACATATAAGTAAGACTGTAGTATACTTATTTCCACTTGTCATTTGTTTCTCTGAAGGTGCATAGCATCTTCCTTCATAAGGCCAAGTCTTTTTCTAAATTAACCAGCTCATCATTTCCTACTCCACAACAATATTCCAACCCAATCACATCCTGTCTGAGACTGTCTAGGAAAGTTTTCTGCGTTCCTTCTATTATTGGCTGCATAGATTTTATTTATACAAGAACATTTTCCCCCAATTGACAAATGGTCAAAGGATGTGAGCAGGCAGTTTTCAGATGAAGAAATTAAAAATTTCTAGTCATCTGAAAAAATTCTCTAGATCATTATTGATTAGAGGAATGCAAATTAAAATAATTCAGGTATCACTTCATACCTATCAGATTGTCTAATATGACAGAAAAGGAAAATGATAAATGTTGGAGAGGATTTGGGAAAACTAGGACACTAATGCCCTTCCTTACTTCTGCCTCTCAGAATCCCTACTTTCCTTTAAGGCTAAGATTTAGCACCATCTTCTGAGATTTTTCTTGATCTCTCGGGCAACTCGCCTCATTCCCCTCACCCTCTAAGTAATTTTGTTTCTATTTTTATATAGTTTGCATATACCTGTTTATGTGTATGTCATTTTTCCTAACTAGATTATAAGCTCCTTGAAGGGAGGTACTGTTTTTCCTTTTGTCTTTTTATCCCTGGCACACAGTAGGCATTTAAAAAAAAATTTGCTTATTGATTGGTTATCTGCTTCTGAGTTGGTTGTGAGACTCAAATGAAATAATTTATGTGAAGTACTTTGTAACCCTTAACATGTATGTAAATATCAGAAATTAAGATCATTATAGGGCCTGGAGCAGGTACTTTTTTAAATTTTTTTTTTAATAAACCCAAATCTGTCTTCTGTTCTTCTTTCTTCTCCCATTGAATAAAAAGAAAGGAAAACAAAGTCAAGCAAAACAAATTTCTACATTAGCCATATTTAAAAAACATATGTTTCAATCTACCTTCTGAGTCCATCACCTTTCCTTAAGGAAATATGTGGCATGTTTCATCATGACTACTCTGGAATTGTAGTTGGTCATTGCATTGATCAGAGTTTAAGTCTTTCAAAATCTTTTGTTTGTGAGATATTGTAAAACTTTTCCAAACCTGAGACTTCTATGCCAACACATACATCTTAGTCCCATAGAACAATAGACATTTTTCTAAGTTCTCAGTTACTCATTCAAATCACTTTTTTTATGTGAGGGTGCTAAATCCTGGCTCACGCTCAAATCCCTCACCCATTTACATGGATTCCATAATATCAGTCACTTAGATCTGTAGGGAATGTGGAGGCCTTTGTTGTAGGTCCACCAGAAATAGGTATTTAGAGGAATTACAAGAAAAAAAATTTCCTTCCTAGTACTGTTCAACCATCATAGATTCATTTCAGTCAAAGCCCTAAACTAATAGGTGAAGTAACTCTTATAGTATCACATTAACCCTTAACTTTGCCCCAGCTGCCATATGGACCCTTTAGAAAGTTCCTTTCATTAGATATCCTTGAATTAGGGGTGTGCCAGATCCAGCTTACATGGGCTTGAGAAAGCCATTACATTTTCAGTGTGAGCATTTATACCTCGGAAACTGGCAAACGCTACATATCAAAGCTTGATTTATTGTTTTGTTGATTATCTAGACTTAAGAAAATGGTGGAGAAAGTGTTAATAATGTAGATTAAACTCACATGTGCTGCATTTTTGGAAAGCTGGTTGTTAAACATTTATCAGCATAGTCCAGCCCTGAACCTTTCCTAGAGTTAAGGCATAAAGCATGCATAAGACTTCTCAACTGAGATTATTTCACCAACATTCATGGTTGTCCTTTGGACAACTTACCCAGTGAGATAGGATGGTGGAAATTGTAGATTTACAAGGAATCTTAGAGCTCATCTATCTCAACCCCCTTATTTAATAGTTGAGAAAATTGAGGTCCAGGTCTGACTTGGACCTTATCCATTGCCTGCTCAAAAGATGTGGTAGACTACTCATTGTCTCAAGGATATACAAAATCCACAAAGGATCTTGGAGTTTAATTGCCTAAAAAACATTTATTAGGACTTTCAGAGATCATCCAGCCCACACTCTATCATTTTATTGTTGAGAAAACTGTATCTCAGAGAGATTAAGTAACTTGTTGAGGAAACACAGACAGAAATTGTGAGCATTTTTACATTGGAAGTTGGCAAATATTACCATCAAAGTTTGATGGTGAAAGCTCCAAATCCAGAGAGTTCACTTTCTGGAGATTTGTGTCTAAAAGCTAGATTTTCTCACTCCTTCTTTCCCTACCAACCATGTACTTTTCTGGAAATCTGATAAGGGAAGAATAAGAGATGCTAGGGACCCAGAAGGATGTCTGGGCCTTGGATCTTAGGAACTGGACTTCCTATGTGAAAAGTAAGGTCTGGGGCCTCAAGGTAACATTTCCCTGTGATAACTGTTAAGTTTTACCCTATAAATCAGCATTTCAGCCTTTATCACACATAGTAGTAGTGGTGGTGGTGGTGGTGGTGGTGGTGGTGGTGGTGGTGGTGGTAATGATAATAACATCCATATAATATTTTAAGGTTTGCAAAGCATTTTACAAATATTTCATTTAAGCTTCACAATATTCTTGACATATATGTGCTATTATTACCCCCAGCCCCATCGTTTTCAGATAAGGAAGCTGAATATAGGGAAGGCTCAGGATTACTCTTGAATTCACAAATAGGGTTGAAGGTGGCCAGAACTTTCTTGAACGGATTCCAGGCCCTAGGGGGTTTAGAGAATCACAGGAGCCATGAATATCATTTCACGTTGCCAGTTTTCATGTCAAATGGCTTTCTTGTCAGGTACTGTACCCTTGATACTGTGTTTTCTTATTGATGATCTGATAACTGTTTTGCAGCATGCTGCAGAGCTGGAACAAAAACAGAATGAGTCGGAGAATAGGAAGCTGTTGGGAGAAATTGTTAAATATAGTAATGTGATACAAGTAAGTCTCTATTTTATTGATTTTTTTTCTCCTAAAAAAAGTTTAGGGGGTAGAGCTAAGTGGTGTAGTGAGTAGAGCATCTGCCCTGGAGTCAGGAGGATCTGAGGTCAAATATGGCCTCAGACACTTATTAGCTGTGTGACCTTAGGCAAGTCACTTAACCCCAATTGCCCTGCCTTCCCCTCTCCAAAAAAATAAAAAATGTTTAAAATTTTCATGGTAATTTGGGTAGGGAAGGGATAAGTTTTCCTTAAATATAAATCTTTGCTCTTGTTCAGTAGGTTTTCAGTTATGTCCAACTCTTTGTAACCCCATTTGGGGTTTTCTTGGCAGAGATACTGGAGTGCTTTACCATTTCCTTCTCTAGAACATGAGGAAACAGGGTTAAGTGACTTGCCCAAGGTCACACAGCTAGTAAATGCCTAAGGTCAGATTTGAACTCTAGAAGATGTCTTTCAGGCCTACCACTCTATCTACTGCCCCACCTAGCTGTCCTAAATATAAATTATAACAGAATATTAATATTTTGAAGCATTTAAATTGACATCCTCAGGTATAAATAATTGTGGTGGTGTTTTGATGTTTTTAGTTAATATGTATCATAATTTTATTCATTCGAAGGTGTGTCTATATCAACTAGTTTTGTGCAGGTGTGTGTAGATGGACCTAGCTATTATGTAATTTTAGAGTACATAGTGAAACAACTTGATTGAAAAGTTGAAAAAAGCCTCGCCTCCATCTTATGCAAAATATGTGAAAATAGTAGTCCTTCCTCATTTCTGGTTTGAAGATTAAATCCATTCCATCTTCTTATAAAGTGTTAGATGACAATTTTCAAATAAGTTAGATGGCGTTCTTTTCTTAATTTCTATAGCAGGCCTATTTTAATTATTAGTTGACCTGTGTACACATTATATGACTGAGCCCAACTATGTTATTTTTTCACATTTTATTTATAACTTTTAACATGTTCCTTGGTTTATGATAAAAAAAAAGCAGGACAATATCGTTATTTAGATTTCTTTTAACTTCTATTTTTCTTTTATGTGCAGGGCTTGAGGAGGGGTGAAAGAATTTAATTCCAATTTCATGGGCTTTATTTAATTTTGCCACTTTGACAGGGTAAAAGTATTTCTGAAGTTTTCCTTTTTTAAAAAAAATACTGTTCCCATTTTAGTTTGTGGGGTCCTTTTGAGAGAGGTATGATTGGGAAAATTGATCAACTGAGGTTAAGGAGAACACAAACAAAAATTGTATTTTATCTTTGTATCTAAAGGACAAACATAGCACAGTGTCTTAGCAGAGGACAAAGCACAGTAGCTGTTTAAAAATGTTTTTTGAATTAAACTAGGTGTGGGCATGAAAATGTTCCTTCCTTCTATACTAACCTCAGGGACTTGTGGATATCTATATGATACTAGTATAAAACATTATCAAATGGATATGCAAAAAACTGAGATTATTTGTTTTCCTGACAGCTACTGCACATAAAAAGCAACAAATACCTAACAGTTAACAAGCGCTTGCCTGCCTTACTGGAGAAGAATGCCATGCGGGTGTCCTTGGATGCTGCAGGAAATGAAGGGTCTTGGTTTTATATTCATCCCTTTTGGAAACTGAGGAGTGAAGGTGACAATGTATGTAAATATAACCTAAAAAGGAAAAAGATTTGTTTGCAAAGAGAATTACAGTTCTTTATAATCAATAGAAGGGAAAGTGTAATTCTAGGAATAGATAACTTGGGGGCTTCAACCTATTCTCTTTGCATGCATTAAAATGACTTATTTATAATAAGTATGAGTCAAGCATAACAAAAGAATCAGATTACCTTAAGCCAACTTTCAGCTAGGTTTGGTAAGGTTAGCTACATTTAACACCTACTGAGGTTGATGCTCAGAAAAGAGTTTAGATTTCTAAATCTTTATAGATTTAAGCGAGAACAATGAATTAATAGGGAGAGTCCAGAGAATTATCAATTTATTATTCTAAATAAGCATATGTCCTGAAGTTTGAGGAGAATACCTATGTCAGATTGCTTACAGTCTCAGAGAGGGAGGAGGGGAGGGAGGGAAGAATAGAATTTGGGACTTGAAACTTAAAAAACCCTGAATGTTAAAAATTATTTTCACATGTAATTGGGGAAAAATATTATTTAAAAAAAAGATATGAAGTGTGAGAAAATGTAGATGAGTATCTTCTCATAGATGACAACTACATCTAAAATAGTTGTTTAGATACATTTGTTTTATGTATTTTGTATGAAAATAAGGCACTGTGAAGTTTTAAAAAGCTTTTTAGATTAGATGACTGAATAGATAACATGAATGATTTAATACTGCAGTCTTGATACTTCATCACTTTCTTAAGGAGTGATTTAAAAATAGTGGGTTACTTTCAGGATAGGTTACAAGCTAAGCATATATACCTCTGGATCAATGAAATCGAGGGAATATCATTGCTTTTACAATTGTTTCATTCTTTGATGAATGCTTTTTATATATTATGTAAAGATTTGGGTAATTTACATTTTTTTCCAGTTGAATTGTACTTTCAGTGAATTTTGAAGTACTAATTTAATCCCACAGGACACAAGCTTGATGGTTTAATTTGGTTAACCAGTAGGTAAGGTTGAGTGAAGCATGGCATGCAGGAATGTAATGCACTTTAAATTTTATTTTCTTGAGTTCTTAAAAAAAAACAATCTTAAAGCCCCCTTTATTTATTTATTTTTGCACCCAGTAGGTGTTTTATGTGTGCTTTGAGCATGGTACTGTGTTGTTGATTACAATCAACTCTCAAATATTCAGGGACTGATTATTTAGGTTGTGGGCAATCTATGTCCTTGGCTAATTTCTTTTGTCCATTTAACTGCTAAATAGGACTTCTATCTGCAGCTCAACAAAACATAAAGGACTAAAGCTCTGAAGATTTTGGGAGAATAGTTTAAAATCTTTGGCTAAAATGGAGATTTGGCGGTTTTTTATTTTTGTTTTTTTTTTTTTACAAGTTTCATTTACCCATTTTGTTCCTCTTCCTTCTTATTGCCCCCAAACACCTAGAGAGTTATTAGAGAGTTGAATGTAATGAACTATTTGAAATGAATATATGTATTTTTATTGAAAAAGGTAAGCAAAGAGTCAAACATATGGATTTTCTTAATATGTGAGATGCAGTGATTATATATAGCAAAGAAGTCAACTTCATATAGATGTACTCCAAAAGGCATGGCTTGAGACAACCTTCCACACTGCTTATAGCTAAAAAAATTTCACTTTTTTTTTTTTTTGCTAGTCACGGAGTGTGTTAGCTTTTGTATGTATAATTATGTGTGATTAAGGTTGCTGTGAAAATATAAAGCACATCCTAGTCATTATATATGTCATATTACTAATCACAGTTGTTACGTTTATTTCTCTCTAGGCATGTTTTCCATTCTTTTAAAATAAAAACATTTTATAATTTATTTGAAGATATTTTTAATAAATGGTATTTTGTAATTGGTGGTTCAACAAGTGCTCAATTTGTGCTAATGTCAAGAAAAAAAGAATAAATGAGAACAGGAATGTAAGGATCAAAGTACTTGTAAATGGTGGCAGTGTGGGTTACTTTTTCAGTCACTATTTCAAGTGGCATTTAGGTTGATGACCATCATCCAATAGGTTCATCGTGACCCAAGTAAAGGGAATGGGGTAGATTTGATCAATCCTTATAAAATTAGCAGGAACTCTTGGCAGTTATTAACAATAACTGTTAACAATGGCAGGGGTCAGATGTGTCATGGAGGTTTAAGGATGGTGATATCCACATGAAAAAGCAGCCTCATGGGTCAGAAAACCATAGTTTTTCAATTTTCAACATGTTAGAAAGCTTTTCTTTAACTACAGTTATTGTAAAAGCTATTGAGGGAACATATGAAAAATTATAGTACTTACCATACTTAATTTTGACAAATAAAGCACAATTACTCATCTGGAATAATTTATTTTTGTTATTGTATCATTTTTTACACTGAACTGATCCCCAAAGACACACGTTTTATTTCCTTCATGGTGGGTTACAAATAGTGAGCTTTGATTCTCATTGAATGGAAGCAACAAGAACAGAAATCCTGAACTATTAGGGGAAAGCTTCTATGTTGTGGCATGGTGTAAAGAATGTAGGCTTCATTGTAAGAGAATGTGGGTTCAAATTCCACCTCTGATATTTGCTATCTGTGTGTAACCTTGATCAAATCACTTTCCCTTTCCTGTACCTCCCTTTCCTAATCTTTCAACTGAGGGGGTTGGACTCAGATGTCTTCTGAAGCCACTCTGAGCTCTACGTCTTTGATCCTATGGGCCTTTTCATTTGGGAAAATTGACTGGTATTCCAGTGGGAACCAAGGAAACATTATCAGACAGCTCACCCCTGAAATTTCCAAATTAGAATTATAAAATTTTAGAGCTGGGTTGGACTTCAGCAATCCCTATCATTTTATAAATGAGGAAACAGCCATTGAGAAAATAATTACTTTGCCTGATGTCCTAAAGTTAGTGACAGAGCCAGGACTCTATTTCCACAATATCATGCCAGAACTTCAAGAAGAAGGGCAAGGAATAGGAGTGTGGTGACCTTTCTTTGCCAACTAGACATTACCTAGAGCCTTCAGATCATAGTATCATCTAAAGTACATTTCTAGACTCTCCATAGTTGTTTTAGATTCAGAAAAGAGTGTGTAATTTTTTCCTGATGGAGCTATGAATGCAGAGAATATACCAAGGCCTCTATAATTTTCCTTTGAAATAGCACCTGATACTTTCAGTAGGCCAACCTCTGGCAGCTAATAAGCAAATTAGACTTTTCAGACTTCAGTCTGTCCAATTAATATGGTTCTCTAAATAGATTTTGTTGTTGTTCAGTCACTTTTCAGTTGTGTCTGACTCTTCGTGACCCCTTTTGGGGTTTTCTCAGCAAAGATACCAGAGTGGTTTGCCATTTCCTTCTCCAGCTCATTTTGCAGATAAGGAAACCAAGTTAAATGACTTGTCCAGCGTCACACAGCTAGTAAGTGTCTGAGGTCAGATTTGAACTCAGGAAGAGGAGTCTTCCTGACTCTGGGCCCAACACTCTATCCAGCATACCATCTAACTGCCCCCTAAATAAATTTTGCAAGGTCTTTAATGTCATGGATTGAACTTTATATTTATCTTCTCCATTCCTCTCAGCATCTGGCATCTTGTGTGCAGTAAGGGCTTAACATATATCTATTGATATATCTTATTTGTTTGTCAGCATCTTGTCCAACTCATTCCATATCTTTTCAACGTCAGGTCCAGTTGTAAGCAATATATTGAGTTCATCCAGCTGTGGTTAATGACACGACAGATTCAGTTTAATTCAGAAGATTTTTTTTTAATGTCAGCTAGATGCTGGACATTGTGCTTAGGTGCTGAAGACACGAAAGTAGGAATATTTCAGTTCCTGCACTTGAGGAGCTTATATTCTAACGATAAATACCACATGTACCACTATTAGTCAATACAAGGCAATTTGAGGAGTGAGATAGCAATGATAACAGGAGGAGAGGCTTCATAGAGGATGATCCCTGAAGGAATATAATGAGTCTGAAGGGTGAAATTGATCAGAGGAGTGTATTCTAGGTCTGGAGGGTGGGGAGGAGAGGTGCATCATGGGAATAAAGGGTGGGGGGGTGGGAGATGGAATGTTGAGTCTGAGGAACAAGACTAGAAGAGGATGGGTTTTCCTGAAACACGGAACACTGGAAGGGGAGCAGTGTGAAATGAGGTTGCATTTCAGAGATGCCTCTTAGGATTGTCCCTCCCATTAGAATCCTTTCAAGGATCAGGTCAAGAAGTCTCCAGCTGTTAGTGCTTCTCCCACTCATGAATTTTTTGATGTATAACCTGAATTGATATGTAAGCATGTTCTTCCCCCTCTTGTAGAATGTTAGCCCCCAGAGGATAGGAATTCTCTTACTTTTATATTCCTATCCCTAGTGCCCAGCACGGTGCCTGCTGCACAGTATATTAGGTGCTTAAATGTTTGTTGAATTGTAAAATTCTGGGAAGTAATAAATTCAATGAACTTGGTTGTCAGAAGTCCTTGTAGCAATTATCAAAGAGCTGTCATAGGAGATTCCTGAAGATACACAATACTTGGTCAGATGGTTTTACCAAGTAAGCACAGCATTATGAAGTGATGATGAGCTTGAAGACATTCCACTTTCAGGTATCATAACTTACGTGTTAAACCCCATTAGTCAATAAACATTTATTCAGTGCCTACTAATTACCAGGTATGCACTAAGCTCTTGCGAACAAAGATAGGCAATCCCTGCCCAGAAGGAGCTCATAGTCTACTGAAGAGACAGTATGTAAACAATTATGTTTGCTATATACAACTATATACAAATTAGAAATTGTCAGCAGAAGAAAGGCATGAGAATTGAGGGCTTCCTGAAGAAGGTAGGATTTTAGGTGGGACTTGAAGGAAACCAGGGAAGCCAAGAGGTAGATAGGAGGGAGAGCATTCCAGACATGGGGGAAAGCCAGTGAAAATGGCTGGAGATGGATCCTCTGTTTTGAGGTAGAGCAATCGAGACCAATATCAGTGGATCACAGAGTATGTGGAGGGAAAAGTGTAAGGTATAAGAAGACTGGAAAAGGAGGGAGAGGCCTGGTTATGAAGGATTTTGAATGCCAAAAAAAGGATTTTCTATTTGATCCTAAAAGTGACAGCAAGCCGCTGGAATTGACTGAGCAGGGAGATGAGATGGTCAGACCTACGCTTTGGGAAGATCACTTTGGCTGCCAAGTGGATGATGAACTGGAGTGGGGAGAGGTTTGTGGCAGGGAGACCAACAAGCAGACTATTGCAGTAGTCTGGGATTGGGGGAATGGGGTCCTGTACCAGGATGGTGGCAGAATGGGACATATGTTGGAGATGTTATGTCCAGGCAGCTTAGGATTTTCATTGGCCACACTGCTGTGGGGGTGTGAGATCAATAACACCAGCACACCGGAGGGCTGCTAGCACAGGTTCTTTGATCTGCTTTCCTAAAGGAAAGCAACTTAAAAGGGGTCAACAATCTTACTTTAATTAAACCCATAAATATATGTATAAATATGTATATGTGTGTGTACACACACACACACACATACACACACACACACACATATATATATATATATATATATATATATATATATATATATATATATATATATACATGTATACACACATGTATGTATGTATCTCATTCACTTAGTTCAGGGGAAAAGTCAGCACCCTGAACTTCAGAGAAAACATAAACAGAAACTACAAGCAGAAATTATATAAACATAGCAAATACAAACAGCAAAGACCAATAGACAGGGCTTCCAACTGTCTGATCAAAAGTAATACACACATAGTTACCAGAGAGAGAAGCACCAACATCTGGATTTTTCAGAGCCGGAGGGGCTCTTTAACAGCTACCCAGAGTCTCGTCTGGCTACATCACAGGAACCCTCTTCCCATGAGTGAGCCCCAAAGCAAAATACTAACCTCAGAGGATACATATACTTCTTCAGGGTCAGAGGGCATCACAACCCTCGTGACCCCAGTCACTTTAACTCATGTGACTTAGGCTTCCATGTGGGCCTATTAATGAATGGGAAAGATTTTCCCATTAAGCAAAAACATATTAACAATATACTCAACTACACATCATAAAAAGTTGTTCAGCAGTGCTAATAGAAAAGTAATTTATGAGGCATCTTATTTGGGATGTTGGCAATTATGGTATATCAAGTTCTCTGGCAAATCAATGATTTATAGAGTGATTGAAATAATCTGTTTTCTGCGTGGCTTTGAAACGTAGACCTGTCAAATATGTCACTTTGAGATCTTTTGCAATTTTATATCATCCTTAGTTTCGAGTTAACAGTGAGTAGCAAAACTGGAGGTTTCCTGGAATGTAGCTAACATTGAAATGATGCTTTAATCAGATGGGCATATGTTGATGGATACCCAGATAGCAACCATATTTATAGCGAGTTAAAGTGTGTTAATTATAAGTTGGCAGCGTAAAAGAATTTCTTTAAGGATATACTGAAGTAAGATTTTAGTGAAATATAGATATATATTGTTAGGACTTACAGCAACTAAAAAACCAATCTTGTGTCTACTGGGATAGCTCATTTTGAGTTACAAAATGACTTAATTGCTACTTAGCTGAAAAGATGAGGTGATGAACCCTGAAGATACAGTGATTAAGTCCTGTAAACTTCAGCTACTGCCCCAAACCATAGAACAATTTTCTCCTTAATCACTGACCTTTATTTCAATGCACAGATAGCAACACTGGCAGCAACAGCTGTTAGCAAAAACATTTATTCATTTGTTCACTTAATAATTTGTTCTGCAAATGTTTACTAAGTGCCAGTTATATACAAGGAAGTATAGTAGTTTGGTTATAAAGCTTGATTTAGATCTAGGCTATGGAACTCTGATTTGGTAGGGCCTAAACCAGTTTATAAATTCTTGAAATGAACATCCTATTGCTTTTAGTTAGTAAGATCTCACAAATTTTAAGACTGGCCAAGATTTATCATCCATGGTTGTCTGATTAATGTTTACTCATTGATTCAGAACACATTTATTAACTATCCATTATGTTCATGGCACTATAGACTAGGCACTGGGGGAGAGAGGATAAATGAAATATGGTTCCTGTTCTCAAGGAGATTAAAATATAGTAAGGGATAAAAAATATTCACTAAAAATGCTAGAATGCAGCAGGATGCAAATATGTGAGATGTGCTATTTGAATCAAGGTGCTATTTGAATTTTTTTAAAAAAAATTATTTTACTTTTAATTTATGGAATAAAACAAGCATTACCATAACATTGTATAATAATAATAATAAAAAGACAATTGCACATGAACCTGCAAATCTGTAAACCTTTTTTGAGTTTTTAAGAGGGCAAGGCTGCTTCCAGCATGGGAAACCAGGAGAGGTTTCACAGAGAAAGTTACATTTGAACTGAGCCTTGAAGAATGTATAGAATTTCAAAAAATAGAACTCAGGAGGGGGTAGGGCATTTCAGAATAGGGAACAATGTGAGAAAAGGCATGGAAGTGGGATAGCTTAAGCCAAATTTGAAGAGTTAAGTAATAGTACTGTTTGGCTGTACTGTAGAGAATATGAAGGAAAGTATGAGATAAGGCTGGAAAATTAGGTCAGAGCCGGATTGTGGAAGACCTTGAATGCCAACCTAAGGATGTTGAACTTCATTAAATAGGCCATGGGGTTCTATCTACGGTTTTAGAGTTGGGGAGGGTGTGAGTATGTGATCTGGTCAGAACTATGAAATCTGGATGTACTGGTGGGGGTAGAGACAGGATTTACTTAACATGGGGCTGGTTAAGACTTCACTAAAATATGAAGAATTGTTATTGTTGTTGAGTCATTTCGGTCATGTCTGACTCTTTGTGACCCCATTTGGAGTTCTCTTGGCAAAGATACTGGAGTGGCTTGCCATTTCCTTCACCAGCTCATTTTACAGATGAGGAAACTGAGGCAAACAGGGTAAAGTGATTTGCCCAGCATCACACAGCTAATAAGTGTCTGAGGTCAGATTTGAACTCAGGAACATGAGTCTTCATGGTTCCAAACCCAGTGCTCTATCCGCTGTACTGCCTGACTGCCCATGAAAAGAGTAGGATTTTCTTTTTTCTTTTTTGGTGTGTTAGTGAGCAGGTATTATGACAAAGAACTTAGGTGCTGCAGGAATAGTGCTACTGTGCTTTATGCTAGGGTCCCAGAGGAGCGGAGCTAGATAGAGATATAGACAAATATAGAGTAGTGTGCATTTATTAGAGAGAACAGGTAAAACAGTCACTCATGGCTTGGGGAACATAATTTTTGGTTCTTATTGCGATAACTACTGAAGCTGAGAAAATAAACTTGTAGAAACAAGAGGCAACATCAACAAGCTTAACAAGACTGGATCATCTTGGTCCTTCAGTGCAGCCTTCCTACGATCAATTTGAATTCCAGGCAGAGGGGCACTGGCATGTTTAGCAACCAGCTCTCTGGGGAGAGGAAATGTAAGCACAACATATTTTAAAATCTAATCTACATTAGTAACATTTTCTCCATCACTTTCTTGAGTCTAGACAATCAACAAAACAGTGAACCAAGTCCTGACTTAGACCGTTTGCTGATTCCCAAGCAAGTGTGCTGAAAATTTAACAGTTGTCTCTTATGAGTCGATACAAAGCCAGCTCCAGCATAGTCCATGATTCCGTGTATCTTAAAAATGAACATTCCCCTGATAATCAGATGTTCTGGGAGAATATCAAGTAAAAGTGAACCCAAATACGCAAGGACCAAGCTATAAACATGTTTCTTCATTACAAGGGTCTCCCAAAAAATTTGGCACATTAATAGCTTAAGACCACATTAAAACCTCTGGAATGCTCTTGTATGCTAAACTAATTTTTTTTTCATAAAGGAGCAGTTTTCAAACTTTTTTGCTTTCAGAACCACATTACACTTTTAAAAAAATTGTTGTTGACTCAGAGACATTTTTTTTGTGAGTTATATCTATTGGTATTTATCATGGCAAAAAAGAAAATATCATGGACTCCCTAAAAAGGTCTAGCCCCTAGACCACATTTTGAGAATGTTTGGCTTAGATCAGGAGTGGGGAACCTGCGACTTTGAAGCCACATGTGGCCCTCTGGGTCCTCAAGTGCGGCCCTTTGACTGAATCCAAGCTTCACAGAACAATCCCTTATAAAAGGATTTGTTCTGTAAAACTTGAACTCAGTCAAAAGGTATAGTTGCTGTTTCATTCTTAACAATGATATTAAAATATATAACAGAAGTTTCTTAGATCATTAGGAAGAGCTAATTTACTAAATTACTCATTTCATTCATATTTTTTATCTTTTGAGCACATTTAAATATGAAATACTTGTTTCACAATTATTGAAAATTATACTAACGTGACATTTGTCTGACAAATCCACTTAAATTCAAAGTAGTAATTCAGTATCAGACTCAGAATAGAGAGACTGAGAGCTCCTTTTTTACTTTAAATGACAGCATGAAAGAATATTGAACTTGAAGTCAGAAAACCCTAGGGTTCAAATCCTGTCTCAGCTGTTTACTAGGTATACATGGTCACGTCACTTGGACTCTGACCCTTGCTTTTCTCATCCATAACACAAGCATAGTTGTATTTGCAATACTAATAGCTAACATTATATCATGCTTTGAGGTTTGCAAAGCACTTTACATATACTACATTTTCTTGTTTGATCCTTACAACAGTCCTATGAGCTAGATTCGATTTTTATCCCCATTTTACATCTAAGTAAACTAACTCTGATAGAAATTGTGACTTGCCCAGGATCACAGAGGTAGCTACGTCAGGGACAGGATTTCTTGACGCAGGTCTTCTTAACTCTATCTACTAAGCCTATTCACCATTACCTAACCTCCTCTACAAGATTGTTGTAAGGATCAAATCGGATAATATACATGGAAGTGCTTTGTAAATGTCAGCTGTGATTACAACCATCAATCAGAAGGTGAAAGGTTTTCGTTAGGTATCTGAATCTAGATGGCTATCCAATATGAAGCAGTGATATGACATATATTCAAAGACTTTAAAAAATAGAATGGGGGGTGGGAACAATATTGAACTAAAAAGTAGCTTGGTATCTGGTTAATGACCAAGTTTATCTTTGGTGTTGTTTTTAGCTTCTAAACTGAGTCCTAAAGAACCAATGTCACTGTAATCTAGCTTGCTTCAATTTCCATTTATTTTTGATCCCTAGATTGTTGTAGGAGATAAAGTCGTATTGATGCCAGTCAATGCAGGACAGCCACTACATGCGAGCAACATAGAGCTTCTAGACAATCCAGGGTGTAAAGAGGTAAGTTCAAGGAAGAGAGACTGAATGTGAATATTTGTATATTGTTTGTTTTTCCATACACATAATTTCTTTAGGTGCTGTCATCGTGAAGAACTAGCTAGTGCCATGTATGACTAAACTTTTAAAAAAAATAGACAATAAAGCCAAATCATTGCGTATTTAACCCTGTTAAATGCTAATGAAGAATCCCACATCTCCTGCCTCCTGATTCTGTTAGCTTGTTATGTAATACAGGACAAGGTATACTGACTGCTTGAGGGGTAGCCTAGTCTCCACTCTAGAGTAGGGAGGATCACTTAGCTATTCTACATGGATAAGAATCGTTTGAGATAACTTTCCTAACTACACAAACACCTGCCCTTCCTCTGCTGGCACTGGTCCCTCTGGGCTCAGTCTATGGTTTAAAATCATTCACATGAAACGTTTCATAAATTTATCAAAATTTGGCTCATTATTTTGTCCCCACCCAGCACTCTGGGAAAATCTCCAAAAAATATAACTCACATCTCATTTCCCATTAAGATTCTCATCTCTGTTCACACTTAGCATGACCCAAAAGGAAATCTGCAGTCACATTATATATAGATTAGACTATCTTTACTGCAAAAAAATTAGAATTTAAAGACACAATAATGAAATGTCAAGAGATTGTGGCTAAGGTAAAGGGTGGGCAATCTCCATTCCCAACAGGAGCAGATATCCCATTAATTAAGAAAAAGTGTTCACAACTTTACTTTTCCCAAGGGAACTGAACCCCTTTCTTTCCTGTACCCCTTATCTTCAATATTTGTAATTGGGGGACACCAAATGGTTTTGTTAGAGAACCTTTACCTGCTCCCTGTAGCTAAAGTTTCAAGGAGAAAAGGAAAAATTCATGTCACCACCATCCCCTTCAGCTAGGATCCCATGAACCCTGGCTGCAAGCATTCAGTCCCTGTCGGATCTGGGGGAGAATAGAGTTTATCTTGGCATGGTACCTTTTCTGTGGCAATTCCTACATTACTAGCCTGGAACTCCACAGATATCCATGCAAGTGTGAGAAAGAGGGAATGTGGAGAGAATTCCTTTTCCACTGTATCTTCACCCCCTCACCCCCTTCACATGACTCCCTGACCCATGTGGTGTTGCTTGTTGTAATGTGATAGAGTATTCCCTCAGCAGCTGATTTTTTTTTTAAAGTCCTCATTTACTGCATTCCCATTAAATCTGTTTCTCTTCTCTGGGATGTACATCTGGGCAGAAACTAGGGGAAAGTGAAAGGTGAGCTTGCAAATCTAGGGCCTAAATTTCAATTTTTGTAATTGCCTGCCTTTTGGAATTTAATTCAATAAACATTTTTAAAAAGTGCTTACTATGAGCCAGTCATTGTGTTAGGGGTTGGGGAAAATGGAAAAAGAAAGATAGTCCCTGCCTTCAAGGAACTTGAAATCTAAAGGAGGAAGACAATACACAAAAGGAAGCTGAAAAGGGAGGGATACCAGGAGGCGCCCGGCCCAGGGGCGGCATGATGGTTCATGGAGCTGAAACCAAACAGAGACATAGTCAGAAAATGGAGAGCCCATGATGGAAGACCATTGGACTCGGACACATACTCCATTGACCAAAATGCCTTTTTAATTTCCTCAATTACATTAAAATAAAGCTTCATACTATATTATTGAACATGATTAGGTATTTCGTAATGGCTATACTTTTTTTTTTTCTTTCATAGGTTAATGCTGTTAATTGCAACACTAGCTGGAAAATCACTTTGTTCATGAAATTCAGTTGCTATCGTGAAGATGTTCTCAAAGGGGTACGTAGTTTGGGAAAATGAAGGTTTTCTTATTGAATTATTTATATGCACACCTAGTCATTGATTAAAGCAATTTAAAACACACACACACACACACACACACACACATATTACTAATCTTCATTTTTGTTCTTTGGCATAAATGACCTTTACTAGTTGTGGGCTAGTTATAGAGCACTTCTAAGCTTCAAGCTCCTCGTCGGTAAAGTGGGAGTGATGTTTGCAATACCTCCTGAAGGTTGAAATCTTCATTGTGTCATACAAATGTGGGGTATAGTAATGATAATGCTTATTATAATCATTTTATGATGGTGATGATGTTATTAAGTGATTTGAAGTAAAAAACCAGAGACGGCCTCTTTTTTGCCCATTAAGTTTAGTTTTTATGTCTCTCAGTGGGCATGGATGCAGCCAGAGCAAAAATCAAGGAAGAAAGTTGATTGACCCAGACACCCTCCAGGAATAATGGAGGGGGTGCCTTGAGGGAACAAAAAAGCATCAGTATTTGGTTTCCTCCACTGCCACAGGAAGTGGCTGTATTTCAGATGTATTGGACATTTTATTCTTTCCTGAGATTCTTCTTTGCTTCTGGATGACAAACCACTTATACAACCCCTTGAATCCATTCAAGAACTTTCAATGTGACTTCGGAAGTGTAGAATCCATTGCCAAACAGTTCAGTTAATACTTACCACAGCCTCTTGCGATGAATAAGAGAGAGTATTGTAGTCCCCACTGGATAGGCATGATAAGTGGTTATTTTTGTCATAATCCCAAATCAAATAGATTTATAAACTTTCCTTTCACAGGCTTTCTTTGTGAATTGACAGCATCTTCTTAATTGTTTGGAAAGAAAGATTTCGCTTATTTATTTTTCTAGGGCGATGTTGTCAGACTGTTTCATGCAGAACAAGAGAAGTTTCTAACCTGTGATGAATATGAGAAAATACAGCATATTTTCCTTCGTACAACTTTGCGTCAATCAGCTACTTCTGCCACAAGTTCTAAAGCGCTCTGGGAAATTGAGGTATGTAAATTTATTTCCCTTCTAAATAATTTACAAAGAAAAGACAAATATCATGAACCAGATATTTTGTTAGATCTCTTGTTCATGCACGGTCAATGGAGCATTCAACAGACATTTAATAAGTACTTACTATATTCCACGCACCACGCTAAGTACTAAGAGTACAAAGAGAAGCAAAAACATTCCCTGTGCCCTCAAGGACCTCACATTCTAATTGGGGAGACAACATATACACAGCTGTGTGTATATAATACAAACCTATTACCTGAAACTAGGTCAGCTAGGTGGCACAGTGGATACAGTGCCAGGCCTTGAGTCAGAAAGACTCATCTTCCTGAGTTTAAATATGGCCTCAGACACTTACTAGTTGTGTGACCCTGGGCAAGTCACTGAACCCTGTTTGCCTCAGTTTCTTCATCTGTAAAGTGAGCTGGAGAAGGAAATGGAAAATCACTCTAGTATCTTTGCTGAGAAAACTCCAAATGGTGAAGAACTGGACACAACTGAAACAACTGAATGAGTCACTGTTGTTATAGTAATGTTTCTGGTTTGGGAAATATTCAGCACATTGTTGAATCAACTCAAAGTGTGATATCCTGGGTATCACTAAACTAAGGTTCTATTTCTATTCTGAGCAAGACTGGAAAGAAAAAAAGGCCCAGAAACTAAGTTGGGAGTCTGGATAAGTTCTGAAGGGTATAGCAATTGGGAAGATGCCACACCATGTTTCCAGGGGCAGATTTTTGACCCTAAGAAATTCATCTTTAGGTAAAAGGTTATGTACTAGTAAATAACCGACTCTCCAAAAGAAAAATGTTAATCCATGTCACATTTTAAAATTCAATCAGCATTATTAACATTTACTCCATCATTTTCTCAAGTCTAGACAATCAGCAAAACAATAAATCAAGCCTTGATTTGTAGCATTTACTGATTCTAAGGTATAAATGCTCATACTAGAACTTTAACAATTGACTCTCCTGAAGTGGTTCCAGGCTGTAAGGCCTTATTTTCAAATATAAATTATGAATGTAATATGATACATGGTTGGTCAGGTGTTTTTTATGACCTGCCTCTCAATTAGAGAGCATTTTTTGTAATTCATTAATTTTCTATTTTCTTATTAGGAATTTGTGGTTGTCTAGTTGTTTTCAGTCACGTCCAACTCTTCATGACCTCCTTTGGGGTTTTCTTTGGCACACATACTGAAGTCAGTTGCCATTTCCTTCTTTAACTCATTTTAGAGATGAGGAAAGTGAGGCAAACAGGGTTAAGCGACTTAACCATGGTTACGCAGCTACTAAGTATCTGAGACCGGATTTGAACTCAAGTCTCTCTCCCCTACACTATCTAGCTGTCCTTATTAGGAATAGATAGCTTTAAGTGTATTAGAACAGGCAATTTAATCTCCCTATCATCAGTAATTCACCAGGAATATTAACGTCATTTAGCTGTAGCTGTCATTGTCTTGGTCTGTAGGTGGTACACCATGATCCATGCCGTGGGGGAGCAGGACAGTGGAACAGTTTATTCAGATTCAAACATCTGGCAACTGGAAATTATTTAGCTGCAGAGGTAAGAATATTTGCTTCACTAATACTTATGTTGTTTCTACATGTTCAAAGTAGAACAGAGAATCCAATTCCAAATTGAATTGCATTCTCTGCATCATTTTGCATGTGAGTAGACAGTCATTAGTTGAATATAGTAGTTTCTTATAGAGGCAGTGAAACTGTTGTTAAAAAAGAAATTCTGAACATAGAGGTTTCTGATGTAGTTAAAAAAAAGAATCTTTTTACTTCACTTTTTCACAAAGGAAAACTCCTAACTCCCACCATAAGACTACTTTGTAAGGCTTAATTTGTTTTCTTTCAATGCAAATGGAATTGGGTAATTAATTTGATTATCTTGTACTCTATAAAATCTGATTTAGTACTACTTGTTTTTAAAATTCTATCTTTTTTTTATCATTTCATTTCTCAACATAACTATCCTTATTCCCTACCCAAAGAACAAAAACATAGAGAAAAAAAGGCAGTTCAGTGAAACTAACCAATACTTCAAACAAGTTCAACAGTATTTGTAGCATTTTATATCCATAGTCCCCCACCTTTACAAAGAAAGAATTTTCATAGCTCTTCTTTAGAGAGAAGCATGCTTATTATCATTATATAGTGTTAAATTTTGATTTTTTGTTGTTTTCTCTATTTACATTATTGTTATGCATATTGTTTTCTTGCTTAGTTATCTAGCATTTGTTTATCATCTACTACGTGCTAGGTATTGGGCTAAGCATTGGGAATATAAAAAAAGTAGAATTCACAATCTAATGGGGGAAACGACATGCAAACAATTATGTACATACAGGTTCTGCTGAATTCACTTTGCATCAGTTCATGTTAGTCTTCCCATGCCTCCCTGTGTCCTTCATTTTCTTTGTTTGTTGAAGAGCAGTAACTTTCTCTTTCATTCATATATCATGATTCTTAAGCCATTCTCCAGTTGAACAACATCTACATTGCTTTCAGTTCTTTGATATCACAAAAAAAGCACCCTCATTTTCATAGCACCTTCTGACTTGGGACACATTTAACTCATTGTTTAATGTAGCACGCCCTAGATCACTTCAAGTTTATCTTCGGCTGCCAGTCTTGCACTAAATGGGTGGTTTTTATTTTCTGAGTCATTGGAGAGGAAAGGGTTTGTTTCCTGAGACACTGAGCTGCCCCCAAACTGTCAATAAAGTCTTAGAATTACAAAGCTGTTTCTCTCCCCTTCCTTTCCATTAAAAGGATATGTAGATGATGTGGGGAAAAATAACTCCGAAAAAAGAGTAGAAATGATTAAATTAAAATTGGTGTTCATTAATAATGGTCACTTACTTTTAAATATGGAGGGATCCCTTTTAGAAGTGGTGCAATATTCTTATACTCCACTCTCCTTTATCCTATCTGTATACATTTTCTCGTTTATTCTGAGGTTTCAGCCTCAGGCTATGCCAAAATCATTAAGGACTTATTAAGCATCTACCATATGGCAGGCATTGTTCTGGCTGCTAGGGATATAAAAACAAAAATGAAATATCCCTGCCCACAAAAAGCTTATTTTCTATAGAGGAAATCAACCTATATACATATAAGTAAATAAAAAATATTTATACAATGTTAAGATAGGGCATTAGCAGTTGAGGAGATTAGTAAAGGTCTGGGGGTGGAGTGGGGTGGGGTGGAGTGCCACTTCTCCTGGACTTTGAAAGGATTTAGGAATTCAGAGAAGTGGAAGTGATGAGGGAAAGCATTCTAAGTATGGCTATGCAAAAGTGGGGAGAAGAGGGATGGAATATTGTGAAAAGAAATAGCAGGGGAGTGTATGAAGCCTGGAATGGTATATACTGGAGCCCCATTGTGAAGGACTTTTAGTGTCAAACAGATGTGTCAGAGTAGGGGTCCTTAACTGGGGGTCTGTGAACTTAAAAAAAAATTTTTTTTTGATGACTGTTTCAACATAATTGGTTTCCTTTGTGATATTATTATTTTATTTCATGCATTTAAAAAATATTCAGAGAAGGGGTCTCTAGGTTTCACCAGACATCCAAAGGGGTCCATAACAGAAAAAAGATTAATAATCCTCATCCTAGAGATGATAGGAGGCCATTGGAGCTTTTTGGATGGGAGAGTGACAAAGTCAGACCTGTGTCTTGGGAATATCATTTTTTAGTTGTGTGGAGGATGGGTTGGAGGGAAGAGTTTTTAGGCAGGAAGTCCAAGTTGGATGCTTTTGTAGTTGTCCAGGCAAATATTTTGGCCTGAACCACGGGGGTGGTAGAGTTGGATGTAGTGTTGCTGTGAACTATCATCTCACTACTTCAAAACAGAAAATTGCTTTTTCTTCTGTATTTCTTGCCACTTGCTGTGTGTCTGTTGGCTGTGTAGATGCGTGTTTTGGTGGGAGTATGAAGGAAAAGTAGAAAGAGCAAGATCTGACTGCGCCATAAGCATACATTTGCCCATATATATCTTCAGTCTTGGTGTTCTGTGGTTGTCTGATTAGCAGGAGAGCATTTCAGGGTTTCTTCAACATACGATGAACAAGAGGACATTTCCGGTGCTGTAATAAGCATCTCATTATCAAAATATATGAGTGAATGAGACACATGCTTGGACATGTAACAGCTTTTCCTACTCTGGATGATTTGAGATTACTCTCATTCAGGTTAAGTGTGAAATGAAAAGAAGCAGTGAGGTGGTCAGTTAATCTAAATGAATGGTTATTGGAAAAATCAGAAACAACTGGGTAATAATAATAATAGCTAATGTTTAGACTGTGCCAGGTACTATGTTGAGTGCTTTTATTATTAAGTGGAATTGTGATCCTCACAACAACTCTGGGAGGTAGGTGCTAGTATTTTCCCCATTTTACAGTTGGAGAAACTAAAAATGACTTGCCCAGGGTTACGCAGCTAAGAAGTGTCTAAGCTGGATTTGAACTCCAGACCCAGTGCTCTACTATATACCGTACCACTTGGCTACTTCAGTTGGATATCCCCCAAAAGGTAAAAGGGTGAGGACTTAAATCTCTTAAGAATTTTGTGCTTTGTAATTTTTTTTTGGTGGGTTGTGATTATAAGTAAAGAGGCCTGGCTGAAAGAGTGATGAAGAAGAGAGGTTTTGACAACTTTATTCACTAATAACACTGTAGAAAACAGTTAATGTGATTTGATGCCATCAGTTACATGGTATGAAAAAAGAGGTTATCCCCAAACCCTTTCTTAAAGGGATTGTTCAGAATAAAGTGTTAGGTTAATTTTATTTAACATGAATGACAAACACATACATGAGCATATTAATAAGTGGGTACTTGTTGATAATATTAATAACTTATGAATAAATAATACAAATACATACAAAGCCTAAGCAGCAGAGCTTGCAGAAGAGTTTGCAAGAAAAAGAAAGTCCTTGGAAGTCAGTACCACAGGTTTCCTTTTAAATATAAACATTAGCTCGTTGGGGTAGAACTTTCTTGAGAGTTTAGTGGATGGTGATGATCTCTTTGTACTGACCTATGACATTTTATTTAAAAACATTTTGGGTGTGTGTGTGTGTGAATGAAATATGATGAGTACTGTGCTCAAATGCAAACGATGAAAGAAACCTAGTTGGGATTCTCTTTTCTAGCTTGATCTGATAAAAAGAGTAATTGATTCTTCCATTCTATTAAATTTTGATGTCAGAAACTCTGAAGAATTAATAATTGTTGTCATTGAAATCTTTATGAAAATATGATGTAAAAATTGTTTGGGTCAGACAGTATTAAAAGGCCCCATGGACCGATGGACTGATGGTCCCTCAAGCTCTTGACACTAATGTAGCAGACAGTGGAACTCTAAACCAGAAAGCTGCTAGAAACCTGACACAGTTCAACACAATCTCAGAGAAGATAATTGTGTTGCCATGATTTTGTTCTGAATTGATTTTCTCCTCCACTTGTGAAAGTTTTTCTCGTGTCATAGAGTTTATAGGACAGAGGTTTTCAAACTCCCTGGAACTGAGATATCTTAGACCTGTTGGATTCCTTTTCAGAGAATTTCTATACACTCCCTGAAATAGCTAAAGATGCACAGAGGTGCTGGAAAAAACAACAACAGAAAACAGCCAAACAAACAAACAAACAAACAAATCCACCCAAATCTAGGATTATGGCAAATATATTGTTATAGGACTCTTCTTAGTCTTCTCCTCCTTCCTCCTCATCCTCCTCCTCCTCGTCCGCCTCTTCCTTGTCCTCCTCTTCATTGCCCCTGGCAGTTCTAATATTGTATGACCAATTCTGAGGAAGGCAAAGGAAATAGAAAACAGTCTCCTAACTTTAAAAGCACACCCTCATCCTTTGCTTTAACAAGTAGAAAACTATTAAAGTATAATTTTCAGGTAGAATCAGCTGTAAAAATTCTTTCATGCTATTACACTAAACGTTTTTCATCATTGTACATTGTGGGAAATTCATTTATAATTATGATGGGCTTTTGAACGATGTACCAAAACAAAATTTGTCATGTGGAAGACATAGGAACCCACTCCCCACCCTAGTACATACAATCTGTCCAGAGTTATCCTTCAGCATAGAAGACAATGTAAGAATGTAAGAAACAACTAGGAAAGATCAACAAGTAAAAGGTAATTAGTATGAACTACGCATTAAATGTTGAAGAATGTAATGCTGAGATTAGTCAAGGAAGGCTTTTTGGTTTAGCTAATGGACATGGATATTCAGAGGAGAGCTGGCAGAGTATTTCAGGCATAAACAACACAGCAAAGGTAGAGAAGCAAGAGGTTATGTGACCTTGTGGAAAGACTATTGGATCTGGAGCCAGAGTACTTGTGTCCAAAACCTGACTTTTCCACTTATTCCCTGTGTGACTTTCTCAAGGCCTCCAGTGGTCACCTATAAAAGGAGAGCATTGGACTAGATCTCTAGGGTATCTTTCAGCTTTAAATCTATGAATTAAGAAGATGTGTATGTAGGTATGTATATATGTATACATACACACATAATGTTATGTATGTTATCTATGTAATGTTATCTATCTGTGGAGAGAAAAGTAAGGGGAGAGTCTTAACTTGAAGGGTGCTGCTGTGGTAACAAGTACTAAGAGCTAAAGTTAGATAAATAGGTGGGGAATCCGTTTGATGAAGGCTTTGAGGGATGGTCTGAGGATTTAGGTTGATCTGAATAGGAGACCACTATGGATATTTAAATGGAAAAGTGACCCCATGAAAGCAGATTTGAATAAGATTAACCTTGTGACTGTGTGTAGTGATAATACTAAAGTAGTTCCTCCCTTCCTCTATAAAACCACAGCTGCACAAATACACTTAAATAAAGTGTCTGGTATTATTTGAATGTATCCTGGAATCATCAGTAATTTGGATTATGCTTTGCTTGACACTTACATAGAGTTTCTGGTATGTATATTGGAACTACATTAGTTCATGCTGAAAAATATTCAGAAATGGCATTTCTTTGTTAGCCTTCAAGTATACTCCGTGGGGGGAGGAAACTTTGGGGTGAAAAGTTTGTGCTATTTATTATGCATGGAAAGTATCAACTACTGTGCTTTGACACATGAATTTTGCATAGTGTTAGTATTACAGATAACCGTCCCCCCAAACCCCTGAACTGCTTTTGTACAATTCATATTTCAGGCATAGTAAGTGAGCTAGATGTAAGCTTCAGTGATTTATATAATGGACTAGCTAACACCTTTTGTGAGTGAGATAACTCTTAATCAACTGGATAAAGCTTACTAAGTGCTTATCTACAGTCTTTCAGTACAGAAAGATTATCCATTCCCTGGATTATGGAAAAAAACACCATTCTACATACCTTGCTTATCTTTTCTAAGTCCCTTTGATAAAGTTTTCTGGAATAGAAATGCAGAGTTTTTGGATAGCAAAGTAATTTTTTATTGTCTAAAAGCAAATATTGAATTTAACTTAAGCTATTGCTTTGTGCTTTAATGTTATTATTATTATGTTTTACTATTAACATTTATTTGCTGTTTTAGAGCTTTAAATATTGAGCTTGGACACATCAGTTAATCTCCCGACTTCACTTTCCTCATTTGTAAAATCAAAATGTTGGACTAAATGATTTCTAATGTTTGAGCTTTAGGTGTTGTAATTTATTTAATGCACTTCAGTTAATCTCAAAACTCTAGCCATGTAGGGTAAAGATTTCCTATTTAAGATGGAGACCATGACCCCATTTTAAGCCAGTATGAGTTTGGAAATACATGACATCATTCTCAGGAACTACTTTCACTCTGCCTTATTCTTATGAGAAAACCAGAATAGGCTGTGAGTTATGGTTCTTAAGTTTTCTGAGTTGCCTCTAAGCAGACATGTTGTAATTACAAATATCTATTGAAAACTTTGATAAACCTTACCCTAAATATAAAGCACTATAACCAAAGCTCAACATAGATGAGAGAAACTAATGAAAAATCTTCTAGCTGCTATATTGCTTGGTTTTCTTATATTGTCTTTCAATACATACTTATTGAAGACTTCTGTATTCAATATCCTACAATACCCTGATGGGTTATTTAAGAGGAGATAATGGTCATAATAACAGCTGACCATCATGTGGTCTCTTAAGCTTTATAAGATGCTTTACAAAATGTCGTCTGATTTGATCTTACCTCTTTGGTGATAAGATGCCCTTAAACTTGAGAAGTTTACAATCCAAGTGAGAGGATAAAATATGCATGTATTAAGATATAAGAAAAACATCAAACAATGTACTAGTGAGTACAAAATGGTGTTTCTCCCTTGCCCCTGTTTTAATCCTTCTGTTTTATTCATTTTGTTGGTTTTTCTGTGCTCTAAGGCAGCTAGGAATCACAGGGTCATGAAATGTATTATGTAAGTTAAAAGAAGCCTAGCAGTCTCATTGTGGTGGCTCCTCATCTAAACTGTTGAGCAGCATTGGTGACTGAATAAATACCCATGGAGCCCTATAAGAGGAATATACTGGTTAAATGAATAATTACTTTCAAAACTGTCTTGTGTTCTTTGAAGAAAAAGGAATCACAGAGTTGGGAGTGGTGGTGGTGGTGGTGGTGGTGGTGGTGATGGTGATGGTGGTGGCGGCGGTGGTGGTGGTGATGATGATGATGATGATGTGCACTTTAAAGGTCATTCTGACTTGGTCAACTGAAAAGTAGACTCATTGAGGTTGATCAGCTTATCTAAACTCATAGAGGTCCTTTGTGGCAAAGCCAGGATTAGAACCCCAGGCTCCTGACTCTGATTCTGCTATAAAACAACTGAATTTACTCTTACATATGTAACAATTATATGTTTATTATATATATGCATGCATATATACACATATAAATTATATTAGATTAATATATGTTATATAATAATATATATTAATACTGTATTAATTATATTACATATATTACATGCACATGTTACCCTGTTGTGTATACCATATTCCTGTCCTTTATGTTTACTGATGCTGGCACTTGTCTTATTAGTTTTCACTAGCGTGATGAAGGTGAATTGTGCTTACATCAAAACTGATCTAGAGTTTGTTTTAGTGTTTGTGGTCATATCCACTTTTTGAAGTATTGCATTATTATTCACTTGAAACTTCTTCCCCCACCCCCGAAAAAAAAAATCTACCTTGTTTTTGTTTGTTACAAACTGGATTATGTTGCTGTTTCCTAGGATTACAACATCCCAGTGTCTTTTGGTGCTCCTTTTTTCATTCACTCCCTCTCTCCTCCCCTTTCCTCTTTATCAGATACCTATTCCATATCTAGCTCTTCAGAGAATATTTGAGGATCATTTCATGAATTATGAAAAGTGCTCAGGGATATTTTGGGGAGGCACTGATCACTATTTTGTTAAAATTCTGCCCCTTTACTTCAGAATACTAAAATGAATATGTATTTATGAGATTTCCCCTTCACTCAATTTAAAGAGTTTGATATCCTAATGGAAAGAAAGTGTGGCATAATTGATCAAGTGCTATATTTGTAGTGAGGAAGATGGTGGTTCATAACCCCACCTCTGGCATTACTAGCTGTGTAGCCATGGGCAAGTCACATAAACCCTGTAAAAATTAATGAGCTTAAAAATGTAAAGTACTACATAAATGTCTAGAGAAGCACCGTGGCATAGTGAATAAGGGGCCAGCATTGGAGTCCAGAAGATCTGGGTTTAAATCTAGCCTTTGGTAGTTTCTTACAATGTTCGTTGTTTGTTCTTCGTTCTCGAAGAGGACCATGACATCAGGAAGGTGATGTCATGACTAGCTTCTTACAATGAAATCACAGATCACAGATCAAAGAGGAAAAATTTTAGTTATGTTAATGATCTGATTTAAGGAAATAAAATATAAACGTTTGAAAAGTCATCAGTTCTTATACATGAATAGACAAAATTATATCAGAATACTGATATGTCAGAATTATTCTCATTCATGATTTTTTTTCTCAAAATATAATGGAATAGATCGTGGAAAATCATTATTTTGTTACTGTACTCTGCTCTCTGTATGTTGCTCTTTAAAACCTTTGTTTATTCGTAAATAGACACAACAACCACCAGATGGCAGTAAACACTCACTTCTTGTTTTTTGGAATAGAATTAATTAATTTCTTTAAAATTACACTCTATAGTGGTACTTAAGTACCCCTATGTTAGTTCAAAGCCTCCTAATGGGACAACAGTCTTCAAGAACCTTGTTAGGAAAGAATATAGTGCTATGATATGGTCACAGACTTGGAGCTGGAAGCGATCACAGGGATCATCTAAGTCTTTTTTAAGTCATTTCATAGAAACTGGAGTTGAGAGTGGAAGAGATTTGCCTAAGGCAACACAGATGATAAATAAGTGGCAGAGCCAGGATTGAAACCCGGGTTCCTTGACTCCAGAGATCCCTTGGCTCTTTCCACTGTGGGGCCGGCTGTCTTATATTAAGTGACAGAGCAAGAAGGAACCTCAGAAGCCATTTATTTCACCTCGTTTCACCTTGTTGTTGTTGGCTTCTCCTGGGCCTCATTTAACCTAAGGAAAATGAAGCCTAGGAAGGTTAAATGTCTCCTCAGTCATCGCCAGAGGTCACATTTGAACCCGGTACTTCTGACTCCAGAGTTAGTGATAGTTCAATTATTCTTGGATCTAGAATGTTAGCCCTTTGAAGGGACAAATACATTATATTTAAAAATACATAAGGCAATTTTGTGTGACTACATGAAGCTGGAAAACAGTTCATCAGGGAAAAGGCAGCATTATTTCCATAAGGAAAATGGAAAAAATATAATGAGATTAAAAGCCCTGGGTCTGTTTATTTTGTTTAGCCTTGATTCCATCATGTTAGATGAGATATTGCAGCTATTTTCCATCTAGAGTTGTTTAAAAAAGTGCATTGGAAATTACAGGGTTAAATTATGAACTCTGAGGTGATTGGCTACAAAGAAATCTTGGGGGAACAATAATTTTTAGGTTTTTAACACAGGATGTATGCTACTTCAGGAAGATGCTACCTGTGTAGGAGGTCTCCGAAGCTGTAAATGCAATAGGGAGGATTGAGCACAAGCTGAAAAAGCCTTAATATGGTCGGCAGCTGACATTCTGCTGTGGGAAAAGTGCTGGGAGCTGCTGTCGGCCCTGCAGGAGGTGCTGCTGAATCATCAGCATTTGTCAAACTGGAAGTCATCCAAGTGTGGCTTCAGCACTAGCAGAGTTTAAGTCACCAAAATTAGGAAGGGATTTCAAATTTTTCCCCCTGCTCCTTTCCTCTCCCTGTCAAAGTTTCAAGTCCTTTCCTATGTTAGCTACCTGAATTTGAGGGCAAATGACTGAATCTTGATGAAGAAAGACCCTCTGGCATCTTAGGCTCTTCTGAACGTGTAGACAAAAAGTTGGAGGTCCATTCATTCAGTTGGCTGCCTAGAAAGTGATATTGATGGTAGGGAATCTAATACTATTTAATACACTGTCCAGACAGACCAAAGTCACTTGCAAATGAATGGATTAACTCACTAAATTGACTTGCAATCCTGCCTGCTAAATGGTTGTGTTTTTGTTTTTGTTTTTTGATATACCTTCCTACTCTTGGTTATAGCTTTTTTACCCACCACACAAAGCACAGCCAGAGTTAGTAACCTTAGAGAAATCTCTCTGTTATTCCTATGTGAATCCCCCATTTTGCTCTCTCTTTGCTGAAGACAAAATAAAAATTACACTCAGGAACCTCAAGTCCAACTTTTTAATGAACAACATTTGTCTTTGGATTTCTTAGTTTGATGTTAAACACAAGTGAAATTCTTTTCGGCTAAACCCAGCAACTCCTGCTGTGATGGAGCATATACATGCTGCATCTAGTTATCATCATCCAAAATGTATGACTTGGCCCATGACAGATTCATTCTCTTGTTTCATTTGGGCCCTTACTGCTTCTTGGCCAGGTATTCTACCCCCGTATTCCTTGGCACACACTTCCCGGCAATGATGATTCCAGAACATCTCCCTTCCCTTCCAGCTCTCACTCCTTAATGCTCTCTGCAAATGATGGTGCTTCCTTAGCTAATGAGAAGAGAGAAACCATGAATCCTGAGCTCCCTATCTTCCCTCTTCTCTACCTCCAGAGAAATCCTGAGGGTCTTCCCCTTCTAGATTTATTTATTTGATTAGGTGAAAGAGCCCATCCTCTGTCTCATTAGCCTTAATCACCAAATGGGTGTTGCCTCAGTCAAACTGAGAACTGTTAAGACTAGCTTAAAAAGGCCAAGGTCCCTGACTGCACCCATCTCTAGTCATCCTGATCTATATCTTGCCACCGGACCCAGATGGCTCTGGAAGAGAGAGTGAAGCTGGTGACTTTGCACAGCCCTCCCTTGCTTAAATCCAATTCACTTGCATGTCATGACATCCCCTCCCTAATGTCATGGTCCTCTTGGAGAATGAAGGAGAAACAAAAACAACCTCCAGAGATCTCTATCTCAGCACTTATCTATTCTCTTATACTTGTCTCCTATTTTCTATTTAATTCACCAAATACTTATTAATCATCTACTTTGCAAATGCCATTATGTTAGGCTATGGGAGATATAAAAACATGCTCCCTGCTCTTAAGAAATTTATAATCTCAGAGAGATAAGACATGTTAACAGATCTTTATAAATGCATTTTAGAATACGAAAACTGTACAGAAGAAGTATCCCCAGTGCTTAGCACAGTGCCTTATACCCAGTAGGCACTTAATAAATGTTTACTAATTGTTTGACTGAGTGATAGATTATTTCTAGCTTGGAGAATCAGGAAAGATTTAAAGGAGGAGGTGAGATTTGAATTAGGCTTTGAAGGATGGGCAGAAAATTTTAATAGATAGGAGGGAATAGGGAAATGCATTTCAGTAAGAGGGAATAATATGAGAAGAATGGGATAAGTTTGGGTAATAACATGTAGGTCCTGTATAGATGAAACAGTAGATGAGATTAGATCTGTGTGTTGTATATACAACTAGTAATGAGGGAACGCCTTCTAATCATGCAGATTGGTACCTTCTATGAAGCTTATGGTTTTAGAGATCTGTCATATCATAGTAGGTGCTTAACAAATATTTATTGACTGACTAGAACATAGAGTGTGTGAAATTGAGTAGTATGAGAAAAAAGGGCAGAAATGTAGGTTGAAGTCAGAATGTGAATGGCTGGAAGAAAGGCTAAAGAATTTGGGTTTTATTTGGTAGGCGATAGGGATTTATTGAAATGCCTTAAACACTAGAATAACAACTGATCAGAGGTATATACTGAGATTGTATAGTATAGGCTGGAATGGGGAGAAATTGAAATAAGGGAGACCAATTAAGAAACTACTTCAGTAGTCAGTCAGGGTATAATGTGGGCCTGAAACAGGGTAATAGCACTATGGATGGAAACAAAGGGATGGAATGGAGCCCAGAGACATAGTGGACACAGAATCAATGGGACTTGGCAAACGAATGTATGTGGAGAAAGGACAAAAGATGACTCTTAAGATTTTAGACCTGAGTGACTGGGGGAGTAGTGACATTATTCCCTGAAAGAAATGTGTTTGGAATTTGGGGAGGATGTGGCTTTGGATATGTTGAGCCCGAGGTGCTGGTCTGCTACCCAAACCGAGATGTCCAGCAAGCGGTTGGATATATGAGGTGTTGGAATTCAGGGTGGAGATCAAGGCTGGGGCTCAAGTTTCTGGAGTCACCCAGACATAATAACTGAAGCTGTGGGGATAATTGTTGTTTGTCCTTCATTCTTGAAGAGGACTATGACAACGGAAAGGTGATGCCATGACTTGCAAGTGAACTGGATTTAAGTGAGGAAGGACTGTGCAAAGTCACCAGCCTCACTTTCTCCTCCAGAGCCATCTGGGTCCAGGGGCAAGATATAGATCAGGACCACTGGAGATCATCCCCAGGGATAATTGACATCTCTAGTAGAGAGAACATTAAGAGAAAAGAGAGAAAAGGCTAGCTCCTTAGGGAGTTTCTATATAGGAAGAAGTGACCCCGTTCCTTTTGTAAATTCTAAGCCCTATATCCTGAATTCTATCCTCTACTATCTTTTCTGAGATGCTATTCCCTTAATTTTCCTTTCTGTTTCTTACATCTTTAATATTGTTGTCTTACCTGATATGTATATCTATCTCTCTATATATACTGTTATTATTTATCTTTATATCTATATTGATTTCTGTCTATTGATAGGTAAAAGATAAAGGGGAAGTCATCAGGTATATATATATATATATACATATGTACATATATGCACATATACATATATTCAGGTTACATATGTATATTTACATACATAATATATACACCTATTTCTGAAGCACAGATTTAATCATCATAATTCCCTGCTAATAAATTTTCAGTGACTCCTTATTTTATGTAGAATCAAACACAGACTTTACTTTATCATTTAAAGTTCATCACAGTTTAGCACTACCTTGTTTCCAAACTTATTTCATATTATTCCCCTTCACACAATGTACGTTCCAACCAAACTGTCTTCCTGCAATTCTCCAAACTCCAAATTCCCTGTTGTGCATTTGTGTTTTCATAGTCTCTGTTCCTTGCCTGTATAGTGCATTTCCTCCTCCCCTCTTAACATCCTTCACTTACTTCAAGGGATTGTTTTGGGAGCTGCCTTCTGGAAGTCTTTCCTGATCCCTCCTGGTTGTTAGTTTTCCCTGCCTCCTCAAATTGTCTTTTATTTAGCTAGTGGTGTAAATGTTGTATCAAGTAGGGTGTAAGCTCCTAAAAGGTGAGAACTTCTTTTTTGTTTGGTTTGGTTTGTCTTTGCATTTCTAGCTGGGTGCCTTCCTCCTAGCAGGCATTGAACTAAATACTTGTTGAATTCAACTGAATTCTTTCAGGACCCTGGGATGCACAGTGACTTAAAATCATCATATGTTGTCAGTAGCTCTTTCATCTTCCCACTTATCTTGGATTTCAACTCCCCATTAGCTATTTCTGTGCTGTCCTTTCCCATCCAACAAATATTTTTTTGGCAGAGAAAAAAGGAGCCAGATAAGAACTGAACAGCTCTAACCTCCCTCTTGTCATTTGTTTGCTCTATCTATCCCACACAGTGGTCTTCCTCTCCAATGTTTGATCTTCCTCTTTCCCTCAGTGTGTCTACAAACTGTACTGTCTTTTTGCTGCCCTTATGTCTCTTCTGGCCAGCCTCAGCCCATTCTGAGCTTTAGTATTCCTGACATTATTATTACAGAACCTTATTGTGCTTTTATATTCATCCTCCTGCCTGCTCCTGCTTCATCGTCTTTAGATGTCTTAAAAATCTAATGTCTCAGTGATTTTCTAGTACATCTACACCAATTTCTTTAGTCAATTCTCTCTTTGCCCCCCAGTAGAATTTTTTAAAGAGATCTTCTAATTTCTCTTGGTCTCACTTTTAGAGATATTTAGTGTATCAAATCCTAGCTACAGTTTTTTTCTAAACTCATATGTTCTCCAAAAATCTAGGGTATATATCACATTATAACTTGTTTTCCTCTCCTACCTCCTTTATCCTAAACTGAAAGATGAAATGCTTACTTTCCCCTCCTCCCAAGGTTCCTATCATTTTCATTCCATCAATCAATTCCTTCTTATAGGTCAGAATCAAGGCTGGAATAGTAGCTCTTGTTGGGTCCTCTGTCTTTTGGAGGATGCAATTATCATTAAGGGGAGTCAAGAAATTAACTTTTGCTTTACTTTTGGAAGACACACAGAGAGAACTCCAGCAGATGTGTGGATTTTAACTGAAGCCCCACCTTACTGCAATCACACTTGTCTGCTTAGACTGTGATCTATTTTCTAAACTCCTCATCCATTTCCTGTCTATATTTGAGAAATCTGGAGCATACTCAGATGCCAGTAGTACTTTACTTTCTGTCTTTGTTGTTCGTTATTCAGATGTTCTCCACCATGCTTCACCCCTCAAGTTTCTGTGTTTCCTTTCATGTTTTATTAATTTAACATGCTAGACAGCTAGGGGCAGACATACTAGGCAGCTAATTTTCATGGTAGATAAAATACAGTGCTGGACCTGGAGTGAGGAAGCCAGAAAGACCTGAACTCCAACCCGGCCTCAGAAACTTACCAGCTTTGTGACCCAGGCCAACTCACTTAACCGACACCTGCCTCAGTTTCCTCATCTGTAATAGAGGGATAAAAGTAACACCTCCAAGATATTTGTAGAGCGCTTTGCAAACCTTGAAGTCCTATATAAATGCTAGCTATTGTTTTGTTTTGTTTTTCGGAGGGGAGAAGGCAGGGCAATTGGGGTTAGGTGACTTGCCCAAGGTCACACAGCTAGTTAAGTGTGTCAAGTGTCTGAGGCTAGATTTGAACTCAGGTCCTCCTGACTCCAGGGCTGGTGCTTTACTCACTAGCTATTGTTAATATTATTATAGTGCTGCTCCCTCTTACTTTCTCCTTCAGCTTGTTCCTTTGGAATAAAAAGTAATCTTCCAGAGTCATATTCGAGTCACCAAAGCTTAGTGATGTCTATCACGTCACATATTCCTCCTTGCCATAGGATCTCCAGTTCACTTTGTTTAATCACTATATTTTGTGTATTTGCTTTTATATATGAGGTGATAGGTTTTATTGAAGCCTTTTTTCTTGGATATTTTCTCCTCTGAATTATTGGGCATTTGTGTTGCTTCTTCCAAAATGGAGGCTGTGCAAAAATGGTTTTCTCTTCCCTTTTACCATTTAAAGCCTTTTTGATTTTGCAAGACTGTAGACAAATTTGTTTTTACCAAGGTGTCTAACATTCTTATAATTTAAGCTATGGTCCGGAAATCCATATTGCATTGTTGGACACCATCTTTTCAACCAAATGTTCGCTTCCCAAAAATGCATTTCTTTTCTGAATCCTTTGCCTTAAATTGTCAGCAACAGTGAAAATACCACCTGTGTTCCCATAGTCTTGACATTATACAAATGAAGTGACAGAGTTAGAGAAGTCAACTGAGTTGCCCATGTTCACATGGCTAGCAAGTTTCATAGCCAAGACTTGATCCTAGGTCTCCTAACTTCTGATATAGCAACCTTTCCTCTATAAGCTGAAACACACATGTTACCCAGATAATGACATGCATTTAGACAAACAGCCCACTGAGTCAGTCTATAGAGGCAGCTAGGTGACATAGCTGATAGAACACTAGACCTGGAATCAGGAAGAAGAAAGTTCAAATCCAGCCTTTGAAACTTAACTGTGTGACCCTGGGAAATTCACATCCCTCAGTTTCCTCATCTGTAAAATGTGGATTATAATAGTGTCTCCCTCTCAGGATTGTTATGGGGACCAAATAGGGCATTTGTAAAGTGCTTAGCACAGTGACCATCCCAAAGTTGGCATTTATTAAATACTTGTTTCTCTCTATTCCTTCCTTCTATAAATGTATGTTTTTATATGTGTATATATCCGTGACTCTGTGTGTATATATGTGTATGTATATGTGTATATATGTATATATACATACACACACATATATACATATACATATATGTTCAAGTATACAAGGAACTATGTCTAGAATTGAGGAGAAGTATGAGATCAGACTGATCACTGCCACTAAAGTTCATCTCTTTGATAGTAACAATCCCTCATTAATGAAATATGGCTGTGAATCATGGAATACCATGATCTTAGGAGAGCCAAAATCACAAATAATGCACGGTACAATGGAAAGACATGTTATGGGTGTCAATAACATACAGCATATTACCATTGATGATCTGCATGTGAGGAATGCTATAAAATATATCATTAGAGGCATGTATGACTAGAAAAAGGAAATGGATTTTTCATGTATAGAAAGAAAGACAAAAATAGATGGGCTGTCCATGTATTGCATGATGTTGGCATAAAAGAGATTGACTTCAGTAGCAGTGAGCAGTATTTTTGATAGCCAAAAACCTTAGCAAAATTTTGGGCTGCCTTGATAAGGCATGGTGCCCAGGACCGGGAAGAAGTTAGTCCTTCTGGTCAGATCATATCTTAAGTTGTATTTTATTTCTGGGAGCTCCATTTTAGGAAGGGCGTCAGTAAGCTGCAGAGTGTTCAGAGGGGAACGTGGCCAGGATGGTGAATAGCTTTGGATGAGGATGAAGATCATGCCAGGGATGTTTAGCCTTGAGAAGAAAATATTTTGGCAGGGTTTGGAGGGAGTGGGGCATGATGGCTATCTTTCAGCATACGGATTGAAATGTGGAAAAGGAGTTCCATTGATTCTGCTTGTCCCCAGAGGGGAAAACTGGGAGCAGTAGTAGTAGTAGCAAAAAATGTCAGATTCAGGTTTTATGTAGTAAAACCTTCTAGGAGCCACGGATGTGAATGGCTGATTTAGGTTTCATGTAAGGATAAACTTCCTAAGAATTAATACTGTACAAAAGTGGGATTGGTTGATGAATATAATAACCGTACATGATTTCAGAGGAATGATGATGAAATGTTTTGTCTACCTTCTGAAAGAAAAATGATAGATTGATGGATTTAGGGTTCAAAACGAGATATAAATACATATAGACATGCATGAAATAGTGGTAACTAGCATTTATAAAGTGCTTGCTGTGTGCTGGGCACTGCTCTAAACACTTTGAAAGGATCATCTCATTTGTTCCTCACAACCACCCTGGGAGGTAGGCGCTATTATTGTCCCCATTTTATAGACAAGGAAATTGAGGTAAACAGAGATTGAATGACTCGCCCAGAGTCACACAGTGACCTAGGTGTGTGTGAGGCCAAATGTGACCTGGGATTTCCTTGATTTCTGACCCAGTACTCTGTGTACTTCACCGTCTAGGAAGTCCAGATTCTAGTCACAGATCTGCCATTTACCCCTCTGAGCTTCAGTTTCTTCAGTGACAAAATGAGGAAATTAATATCTACTCCACTAACTTCTCGAGGGTGTTGTGGAAATCAGATGAAATGATGCGTGTGAAAACTTATGTATGCTTTGAAAACTACAAAGTCCTATACAAGTGTAAGGTGCCATTATTAAATTCAGCAAACAGACATTTATTATAAGCCTGCTGTGTGCAAGGCACTCTGCTAGGCAATGGGGATACAAAGACAAAAACAAAATTGTTACTGCCTTCAAACCAAATTCTGTTTGGTTAAGTTAAGAGAATAAACATTCATTAGAGGACTAGAATTTGAGTACATCTTGAAGGACCAAGATGACTTAATTACTGAAGAGCTTTCGCATATACTAGAATGAAAATTTTTATTTCAAAGTAAAATCATAATATCTACTTGTAATTATTTGCATTTAAATTGCTTTTTCACAGATAGAAATTATAGTAAATTATAGTAATTAAAAATGCTCGCATCAGTTACTGGAAAGGGTGGACAGGGATACAGTGTCTTTTGGAGAAAGGCATGTTTAATTCAATGCAAGAAGATGAAAAGTATGAAAAGAAGAGGTTGAGGTTGTGGAGAAGTAGTTATTTTTTTTTAACAGTTAAGTGGGTGTGGTCCAGGAGAAGAGATGAAGTAATCTATTTCCCTCCTTTTTGTTGGAGAACTGGAGGATTGTGGTACTGTTATGGATGTTGATGTCTGTTGTGTTTAGTTTGATTTTGCTTATCTTTTTTAGTTTGAAAGAAAGGCTTGGTGGGTAGGGATTGAAGGAGTATATTTAGAAATTGTGTTGTTAAAACAAAGGACACTTGGGAAAAAGAAAACCCAATTAATAATCCAGAATGGGCAGCTAGATGGTGCAGTGCATAGAGTGCTGGGTCTGGAGTCAGGAAGAATCATTTTCCTGAGTTCAAATCTGGCCTCAGACACTTACTAGCTGTGTGACCCTGGGCAAGTCACTTGATCCTGTTTACCTCAGTTTCCTCATCTGTAAAATGAGCTGGAGGAGGAAATGGCAAGACCACTCCAGTATCTTTGCCAAGAAAACCCTAAATGGGGTCAGGAAGGGTCAGACACAACTGAAAAATTACAACAACAATTCAGAGGGAGGCCAAAAATGAAAAGAGGAATGCTAGAAGTATGAAAGTTCTAAGAGAGTACAGAGGATGGAGGTTTTTACCATAGGAGACAGATTCTCTGAATCTCTAGGATTCTGGGAGCATGAGGTGCAAATTTAATAGCCATAGTTGAGCTCTGTACCTTCTAGGGTCTAGTGGTGATGGAGGTTGGTGAATGAACAAGAGAGTGGAAAAGCATTTACTTATTTACCAAAGAATCGTGCTAATTGCTTTAAGACAAAAGTATAAAAATGAGACAGTCCCCTCCCCTTTGGAAGGTAATGAAAACACTATATTTTTATGGCCATCCTTTGTCTTCATTGTTGTGCCCCTCCTCCTAGAGCCAGACACAAATTAAGCGCCTAATAAAATGTCTATTGTTGATTCTGTGGCTAGGGAGGGAGGTGGTGATTTGTTTTGAGAAGTCACTGGTATGGAATTTAGGGAATTAGGAGATTTGGTTGCCCCACCCTTTCCATGAGCAATGGAAGTATTTGATTTCGAGGAGGGGGCTAGGGTAGAATTTGAAGTATGGCTGAGGCCAGCTAGATATTGTGAGTCATGTATTTATTTATCTGTGAGGATAACGTACCTCCTCCTCTGCCCCACTGTCTTTCCCTTAGGTCTCCATGCCCAGTGCGTGTTGGTGCCGTGTTCTCTTTCCACACAGTGGAGTACCAGGAGTGGTGGGGGTAGGGGGTAGGGGTGAGGATACTGGTTCAGATCAGAAGTCTGGGCTTCCAAGGAGTGGACAGTATTCTCACATGGTAACATTGTAATACCACTAAGGGCAGCTAGATGGCAAAGAGTGCTGGGCTTAGGGTCAGAAATATTCACCTTCCTGAGTTCAAATCTGGCCTCAGACACTTACTAGTTATGTGACCCTAGGCAAGTCACTACTTCCTGTTAGCCTCTGTTTCCTTGTCTGTAAAATGAGCTGGAGAAGGAAAAGGCAAACCACTCCAGTATCTCTGCCAAGAAAACCCCACTGGGGTCACGAAGAGTCAGCAGCTACAGAACAACAACAAAATCAGTGTTTCTGGCTCCAGAGGGAGTGACTGAGGATTAAAAGAAGAAGGAAGCTGGGATTGCTGATAGTTATTCCCTTGGATTTAGCAAGAAAAAACTTAAAGTCAAATAGGGTAGTCAAAGGTTTTATAAGTACTCTCAATTTATAGCTGTTAGCATTAGGTACCAGAAGCAACTGGTTTTGATGAGGTTTAAATTGTGGGAGCCCCCTTGAACTCCCCTTGAAACTTCCCACTAGATGAGGCATTTGCCTGAGGCCATAAGTGTGTCTTTATTGCTAGGCCCAAATATCTAGGCTAGGTCCTAGCCTAGCCTTCCATTGCCTGGCTAGTTTCCACCCTGGATCTTGTCAAAGTGTCTATGCCCAAATCTGTTACCCTTAACCTAGCCTAGCGCTAGATTGTCTGTTATCTCCAGGTAGCTTTCAGCTACTTCCCACCCTTAATCTGTTCTCTTGGTTTCTGGAGTCTGACCTCACTCCAGTCCTCCCTAGACTCTTCCTCAAGACCCTCCCTAAACGCCTCCTCCCAACACTCTAGGACCACCCTAGATCCCTCCCACAATCTTCCTGTATATCAGTTTCACCTTGCCTCCATGAAGGTGCTCAGATTCCAAGATGGAATCTGGCCCGCTTGTGAGCCTCACAAAGGGTGAGATTTCTTAAGACAACCCATTATGGTGAATCTGTAATAAACTTTGTCTCTCTTTGGCTGTGAGAATGCTTGAGTTGAATTCATTTGAGCAGGACCTGGCATGCTGGTATTTTGGGGTCTTGACCACCCCTAAAAGCATATAGTTCCCTGACCTCTTTAGTTTGAGCTTTTAAAAAAATGACAGTTGAATTTTCTCTTAAAAGCTAGTTTTTAAAAAATGTCTGAAATGTAAATAAAATTAATATTTCAAAATAACTGCTAGTTAACTATTTTATTTCAGAGCAGTTTTAATATGTAGACCTAGACAGTATCTAGAAAATAGATACATTAAGTGTATTTTCTTAAGAGGTATGTTATACTTATAGGGAAAAGGACTGGAATTTCAGTGATATAGGGGACCCAAGGAAGAGGAAACTTTCAGTATCAATGCTGGTCCCCACTTTCTCTACAATTTACAGACCTACAGACTTGCCTGGTCTACTAAGAGGTTAAATGACATCCCCAGGGTCTAGGAATTGGTATGTCAGACTCGAACAAAGCGATTCCTGGCTTCAAGCCCAGCTCTTTGTCCACTACATCACGTGGTCATTTATATTTTTAAAGGTTGGAAAATATCCTCATCAAGATGGTCTAACTAGTGTTTTTTCTTCAGGAGTCTCCTGTCTCGTTATTCAGACTACTGTCCCATTACCTCATCCCCAGATGTAATGTGGGATAAGTTTCTATTCTTAACCCCAGATGGAATAAAGATCAGGGCTTGTTCAGGACCCACTATGGTTCCATGCAAAACCGCTGTATTCATTCAAGTCAGAGCCATGTATCAGTGAAGTATTGCACTTTGCTGACATTCGAAGGAAATATAGACATCAGATTTCATTTGATCCTCAATAGCATTGCCTTCACTTAAAAGGGGGGTAATTAAGAGGTGATTATCTTGTAAAATTGACTTTCCTTTGTCTAATTAAGAGCTCTTGGGCTAATGAGATCGTAGACTCTGAGACCTAGAGTCCAACCCCCTCATTTTACCTTCTGCTGTCAAGTAATTGAAGAAAAGTAAACAATGTCCTCAACTCCTGTGACTAGGGAAATTCATTTGCCCCAGGCAAGTAGATGGACCCTAAGCAGTTGGATGAGTTATTAGTATATTGCCAGTTTCGAGGATATTCAGTGCTGCTATGACTTATATCAATCCTGTGGGACACTTAGGAATTAATATTTCACTATAGGTTTTTAAACTAAAATTTCCTGCCAAATAACTTTCCTAGGGTCACTCAGCTGGTGCATGTTGGAGTTCTGCTACCAGGTCAGAACTTGGACCCAAGTCTTCCTGGTTCTAAGACCTGCTCTCTATCCACTGTGCTATGTTTCTCTCTATTTTTGTTTCTCTTATGAGAGTGGTTAGTTGAATCTATTTTGCATTCCTGTGCATTTTATTTGAGGACTTTTGTTTTGGTATGTTCTCGAGTTTTTTGAGATTAGTATAGTTTTATCAGCAAATAGGAGCATTTGGAGACCTTCCTACCAATAGAAAAACCATTGTTTGGACTCTGGGCAGAATAACTCTGATGAATGATTTTAAAATTAATTTAAAATTTGAATAAAGGTTTTTTTTGGTCTTTTTTTTTTCTTGCAGCTCAATCCTGATTATCGAGATGCCAACAATGAAGGAAAAGTGGTGGTAAGTAGGCTTTAAAAAAAAAAGGAAGCATGTAGTTTAATTTTTTTTTTTTTACATTTGCAAATATTAGTCTTTAAACATTAAGCAGAAAAACTGAAGTCTGTCTTCTTGGCAGAATAGGACTAAGGTATGTTTCTGTGGTTGGAAAAGATTAGGATGTGACGCAGATCTGTGGGAAGGTTTTCAGTAACTGAGAAGATTCTGGCAGTTAGGAGCTCATTTTGGTTTATGAACAGATATAACAGAGGTTGGCTTGATTCAAGGGCTTTCCCTCATGGGTACATGGGGATTGGGAGAGAGAAGAAAAAGACCAAGGTCATGTGACATGACCTGTTTTTAGTAGAAAGCCAGATGTTTGGGTAGTCAATTGGCTTCCTTATTCTTCCCTGTGGTGGGAAACTGAGGCATTGACAGTTATTGATGACCCTGATTTTCCACAACTTTGAAATTTTTCAGTGGCTTAAAGGATGACTGCGAATAATTTCTGGTTTTGAAGACATTTTTTGAGTAGTCAACATCCAAGAAATATTTATTAAGTGACTAATATAGGCAAGGTAAAATAATTGTCCTACTCTGAAACCTCAACATGGTATAGAGGAGATTCTGGGTTTCAAAGATTATGCCAGGAGAAGCCAACCTCTGGCAGATTCTACCATGCTGGAGAGGTTTCAGATACTGTCCTGGCAGCAGACCTCATTGCCTGTGAGCCAACCTTGCTAAATACAGAGAGGTTCATCACCAGAAATGTGGTCACCACAGAATGAATTCTTTGGCCATGGAAATGCAACCATGAAGGAAAAAAGGGACAAAATTGCTGCACTGACAGTGGAAGTATAGAAGAAAATGGAGGCAAAGGATGCTAAGTTAACTTGGTGCTCTAAAGATGAAATCCTTGTCCAGTGAGTGATTAGTGAATGGGAATATTACTGCAACTAAATCATGCCAGTATTAACATTCTTGCTATAAATTAAACCAGAAGGTAAATGGAAGTATCAGTCAATTATTTAACAAGCATTTTTTAAGCATCTACTATGTGACAGGCTCACTGTGCCAGCCCCAGGGATAGAAGTACAAAATATGAAACAATTCCTAGCCTCAGTACATTTTCCCCCTTTCTGCACTCCTTTGTGACTTCTCTGACTCACCCCGGGCCTCAGGAATCTCATCATTGGACCTTAATCATCCTGCAAGATTGAGTCACTCTTGGTACTCACTCTTCATCTACTCTCTGATTGGTTGGCCTAGCCATGAACCACCATGGTAGAAGGAGACTCAGGAGACACCCCTCCTCATTTCCCACCTGCCCATACTACTTGGGGACTTTGATGATTTCTCCACCAGGATACTTCACTGGGTACCTGCCCCTCTGCCTTTTACCTTGCTTTTGTGTAGTGTCTTCCCTTTGTTTGCTCCTTGAGGGCAGGGATTTTTCTTTTTTCAGTATTGCTACCCCAGTGCTTAGCACAGTGCTTCAGGCATAGTAGGCAGTTAATAAATGTTTATTGACTGACATTTTAATTGAGCAGACAAGTACATATAAGATATACAAAGAGTATGTTTATATATAGGCATTTGCGCATATATATATAAATATATACGCACAAGCACATACATGTAGTTCAATACAAGATAGTTTACAAGACAAGACACTGTTTGGGGAGAGTAGGAAAGATTTCTTACAGAAGCTGGTGCTTCAAGAAACAAAAGTAATTGGCAGAGTTGGTCTTACATACTTCCAAAGGCAACAAGAAAGACATTCTGTGGGATTCACAGCTACCTCATATTTTAGGGCTCATACTTGATATATCCTTTTTTTAAAAAAGTTTTATTGCTTTTAACTAAATTTGATTTTCAAACAAGGATCAGCCTTCTCTCTCCCACTCCTCCCTACCCTATTGTGAAAGCAAGAAAAACAAAATTCCTCTTATAAGCATTGATAGTTGAGCAAAACAAAATTTCTCATTGGCCATGTCTTAAAAAATATGCCTCAGTCTGTGCTCTGAGTGTACCACTTCTCTCATGGGGTGGGCAGCATTTAATCAAAAGTCCTCAGGAATTTGTGGCTGGTCATTGTATTTGAGTGTAGTTCCAAGTTTATATACACACACACACACATAACACACATAATATACACACATACACATACATACACATATATGCATATAAACATAAATTTTTTTTTTATCAGCCAACATCTATCTACCTTTTCACTCTCCTACCCCTCTGATAAATACAATGACCCACTACAATTCCAAAAGACTTATGATGAAATATGTTATCTAACTCCAGAAAGAAAGTTGATAGGGGAGTGCAGACTGAAGTTTATTTTCTTTTTTTCCTTCCTTTTTTTGTGGAAGGAGGGAGACATGGTTAATAATAGGAATTTGTTTTGCATGACTGTACATATTTGTAATGGATTTTGTTTTTCTTATTTTTTTTTTTTGCCTTTTCATTGGGTAGGGGAGAGGGAAGAGTAAGGGAGAGAATTCAGAACTGAAAATAAAGTAAAATCAAATTTAAAAATATCAATGAGGTGGGAGGACACAGAACAATATTGAGGAAAAGTGAGTCCTGTCTTTCTGGGATGTAGAGTTTATGAAGGGGAGAAATGTGAAAGAAATCAAATCAACAACAAAAAAGACCACAATGAAAATAATTGCAGCAGAAAAATGCTATGAAGAAATTAGATAGAAAAGATTCTATGAAGAAGTTAATGACACTCATATTGAATGAACTTTTGTCAAGTCAATAAGTCAAAAACATTTCTCAAGTGTCTATTATATGCCAGACACTACGCTAAGTGCCAGGGATACAAAAAAAGGCACAAATGCTGTCTTCAACCTCAAGAAGTTCACATAATATTAGGGGGAATAACGTGCAAATAGTTACGTACATAAGAGTTATTCAAGATAAACTGGAGGCAAACTCAGAAGGAAGACACTGGCCGTAAGAGTGGAAAGGTTTCTTGCAAGAGGTGAGATTTTAGCTGGGATCTGAAGGAAACCAGGAAAGTCAGAAGGTGGAAGTGATGGAGAAAATTCCAGACATGGGGATGGTCATTGAAAATGAATGGAGTTAATAGATGAAATATCATGTGTGAAGAAGAGCACGAAGACTAATGTCACTTTAATGGTCGGTGACTTCAGTAAAGCATGGGCATAGAGGAGAATGGTAAATACAATTCAGTGGAAACACACACAGAGGCCCAAGGGTGGTAGCCTATGAAGAAGCCTCCATAATCCTGAACACTTTTTCAAAGAGAGTTAGGAGGGACTAAGCATGGTGTGTATTGAGTAATATCACAAAAATAAAACTATTTCCTTTCTAACAGACCAGAAAAGACTGGCTATCATTTCTTAATCCGCCATCTGCATTAAACCAAAGTTCTTTGAGAGCATGTACTGTTAGCACCCATCACAGTTACAGTGTGCATAGTATTGAAATTCCTTTATCTGATTATAACCTTTTATCATTACATCTTTTCCCCTTCATCCTCAATGTGATCTCTAGTCCCTTTATCCTTCAGTTCTTCTATCTGGCCATTACTCTGCACCTTCTAAGCTCTCCTCCCTTCCCTACGTACAGTACTATATGGTTACATGGCACAATATTGAGTTATCAAAATTTAAATGCAGGAAAAAAACCCACAAATTTATAATAAATTATTAAATTTAAGATGCATTATTAAAAAAATTTATATATTTTTTTAAATGATCCAGATTTTTAAAAAAACCCATTAGAGAGTTAAAGAAAGTAGATTTCCAGGGAAGTTCTGAATAAATTTTTTTTTTTAAAAGGAGGCAGTAGGCCGTATAAGTTTGGGAACCCCTTTCCTTGACAATCATGCCTCACCAACTCCAACCTAGAATTCTTCCCACCATCTTCCACTTTCACTCCTATTCATGAGCAGCTGAATGGAGGTGGGGGAAATTATGGGTACATGATAAATTTATGTTACATAATCTCACTTGGGCCCCAGCTACAACAAATCCTTTTTTAGCGCCCTAATCCATTTGTCCCTCCACAGTGGCTACTATAAACCTTGTCATCCCTCCTCAAGTTTCCCATGACATCACTTCCCCCACCATCTCAGCTGAGGATCTTGCCTCATGCTTCATTGAAAAAATAAAACCATTTAATAATAGCTCTCCTTCCTCCCTCCTTATCTCATGTCATGCAGATGACATCTCCACTATCTCTGCCTTTGCTCTTGTCTTTCATGAACAGGAGGTCCCTCTTACCAAGGCAAGGAAAATCCCTTTACATGAATCCTTGAGCTCATCCCATTCCCATCTTCTCCAGTAGACTGATTCTTCTTTTCATAGACAATCTCTTTGTAATCTTCAAGAGTGAGATAGGTGGGGGGGAGAAACAGGAGAGAGTAGTGGTGAGAAAAGTTAGAGAGAAGAGAAAGTCAAGGAGAAGAGGTGATTAACAGTGTCAAAGACTGCAGAGAGGTTAAGAAGGTTGAAGATTGAGAAAAGGTCATTAGATTTAGCAATCAAGAGATTATATTTGAATGATTAACTGGGAAGCCACACTTCAAAAAATTAAGAAAGTAAGCAGAAAGGAAGTAGAGACACTTATTGTAGATGGCCTTCTCAAAGAGTTTAGCTACAGAATGGAGGAGAGATGCAGGACAGTAGCTATTAAGGATGGACTGACTGATAAAGTAAGGTTTTTCTGAGGATGGGGAAGATATAAGCATGGTTGTAGGCACTACAATCTATAATGTACTACATACGAAAATATAAATGGAGCTAAAAAAATCAAATCTAGCAGGAGTTACTGGATTAGATAGGAGGTCCATGGTGAAGGCAAAAAACAATTGGAGGATATTGAGGGATTGGTTGTCAAGATTTCTGAACATTCTGAACAATTAGAAAAAAAAATCACAGATATTATTGCTACTAAAAGAAGGCAATCAAAAAGATTTCACTCCCCTCTGACCTATATGCTTACTTTCATTTCTGCAAAATCTCTGAGAACAATTTATATGGGTATTAAGCTTTTCCTTAGTGAAAATATAACAGGGAATAGGCAGGCTTTTGCAAACAATGTTTGATAGGAGACCACATCTTTATATAGTCACATAATTGACTGAAAAGGTGCTTATTGACTGTTTGATTGTTTGATATTGTCTGTTGATTATAAAAAATGTTTTATTCAACAGAGCAAAATGTAGCCTGAAGGTTCTCTTTCATCATGATGTCTCCTATAAATTTGTTAAGCTCATGCAAGATTCTTTGATAGATGCAGCAACAGATAAAACTTTGTTCAACTCTCCTTTGATTAATATGTGGAACACAGAAGTGGAGAGTTGGGCTCACTAAAGATGTATGCTACTATTATGGAGAAATCTGAGACAGAAAATGAGGTTCTCCACATACTCGTAATTGTGAATGACCTTGTGCTAATTGCATGAACCCTTGGAAGACCATGGAGAACCTCCTGAGAGAGGCAATGTGGTAGAGTGAAAAAATGCTGGGGTTTGAAATCAGAGGACCTGGGTTTGATCCCCATATCTGTCACTAATGTCATGTTGGGCAAGTCCCTCTCTCAGCCTCAGTGTCCTTATCTATGAAATGAGGGACTCAGACTAGATGACCTCTGATGTTCCTTCCAACTTAAATTTTTGAATTATCAGTGGTACCCAAAATTTCTCATGAGTTCGGTTTCACCATCCACATAGGGAAAAGTGAACAAAGAATGCTTGTTAAAGTACAGTTGCATTTCAGCCATATACAACATACGGTTGAAAAGACAGCCAATAGAGGTAATCCATTTGTAAGTATATCCTGGACTGATATTGCAGGCTAACACTGACCATGGAATTGAATAGGAAACAGAGCTGGATTGCTTTTGGGAAACTACATAATACTTTTAATCACTCCCAATGAAACAGTTAAAAAATATATCTTTATTCTTCTAGCAATGCTATATAACTATGAATGACGTAACTTTTTAATACAAAGGGAATCAAAGTTGTAACTCATACCAAGAGCAATTGGGAGTCACATGATGAGAATGAATAGGCTTCAGTGTATTGCCAATAACAAATAGCATGCACAAAGCAGCATAAGCTATATCATTAAAGAGATCTGTAATTAGAGAAAAGAGAATGGCCGTAATATAACAAAGAATAAGTTATGGCCAGTCTGTGTGCTACATTGGTGCTCAGGTGACATCGAGAGATTTAGGGGAAGGTCTCCAGGATGTCATTTGGACCTCTTGTGGAGAACTGATGGCAAAACCAAGACAAGAATCACACAGATTGAAAATGCAGATGGGCTGTGATCTGCACTTTTGGAGGGAGTATCCACATTGATAAAATCACAGATCCATGGGAGAATAGAAACAAAACACTATGCTAATTACTGGGCATACCAAGATGATGATTTGATTGTTTGATTGTCCTCAATGAGCTTATGAGCTAATGAAGAGGTAATGTGGATAAGATGTTTACATAAAGATGATATAGGGTATAAATTAGGCAAGGCCTTTAGTTCTAAAAACTGCCAATGAAAGTCTATAGGCTTTGCAAACTGTATTAGCTTTTCCTGTAGCTTCTGGTGGATATGTGGAAAAGGCAGCGTGTCATCCAAATCTGAATCATCCAGTACCTCCCCCATATCTAGACCATTGACCCCTTACTGCTCTAGTCCCCATGACTTCATTCAGCAACCTCCCTTATAATATCCACATAGATGTGGTGCCCTCCTCAGGCAAAATGCCTGAGAAATTTGAGGAGAGAAATAATTTTTGTCAAAGGACGTGGGGGGTGTGTGTGTAAGGGAATGTGTCATAGAAAAATGGCATCTGAGATAGCACTTGAGGGATATGAAAAGGAGTAAGTAGTATTGGTTATGGCTAGAGGTAGATTGGAGTAAGATTGTGGAGGGCCTTGAATAGTAGAGTCAAGAGATTCACCTTCATTGGTTAGGCAATGGGGAGCCACTGATGATTCTTGAGTAGAAGATTACAAGCAATATTAGGAATATTTCTTAGACCTCCAAGAGGAAGAAGATATGGAGAGACTAGAGACAGGAAGACCGGTTAGGAGGAGCAACTAGATGATTTTATTTAAATGAATTGTTATAGCCTACCCCAGTTTAATTGCTATCGTTTATACAGTGCTTTAAGGTTTGCAAAGTACTTTACTAATATTGTCTCATTTGATCCTCATCACAACCCTGGGCAGTAGGTGCTATTACTACTGAATCAGGTAGAGGCTAAGTGACTTTTCCAGGGTCACACAGCTGGCTTAGCTTAGTGTCTGGCACATAGTAGGTGCTTAATGAATGTTTATTGATTGACTGACTCCAGGCTCAGAATTTTATCCACTGTGCCAACTAGCTACCTATGATATAAGGTAATAATAATATAACATAATAGGCTTTACTTTTAGATTATTGGGAAATTAATTTTAATTGAAGTATCATTTATTACTATTAAAGAAAGACTATTAATACTATACTGGGAAGACACATTTTTTATTTAATTTAAAGTTAATCTAATAGTCAAGCCATTTCTAGTTTAGAGGAGATGCCTAAAGTGGCATATATCCCCATGCCCTCTTTCATGCCTCTACCCTCGAGATGATTTGAGGTAACATTTATAGGAATCTTGAACAAGGAAAAGATCATAATACATTAAATTATAATTTGGGGGGTCAATATCCTAAAACCAATAGTTACTTCTTTGTTTCTTGGTTGAACAATCCCTTTGCATATTCTTTTAGAATAAACAAAGGGACCTCCTCCCAGCCTTCAATATCTTAATCCTTTCCCAGTGGAGAAGGGTGGCTCTTTGAGCCAAATGCTTCAGGGGGTAAGCATAGAGGATACCACTTATAGATGGGTCCAATCCATTCTGGTGGGTGAAGGCAGCCGACCTAAATGAAATTAGATTTATTCTTTGTTCCATGATTTGGTTACCACCCTTAATCCAATTCCCCATGAAAGGCCTTTTGTCCTGCTCAATTTCCTAAAGGCAAAAGTCTGGAAAGGGACTTTTTAGATCAGAGAAACATTGTTTTTAGTATTTCTAAGAAAAACCAAAAAGTTTTAAAATATGATTTCACATTTCTTTTGTTGTCGTTGTTCACTTGTGTCCAACTCTTTGTGTTTCCCATTTGGGGTTTTCTTGGCAAAGATACCGGAATGGTTTGCCATTTCCTTCTCTAGTTCATTTTACAGATGAGGAAAATGAGGCAAATAGAGTTAAGTGACTTGCCTAGAGTCACACTGCTAGTAATTGTCTCTGAGGCCAGATTTGAACTCGGGAAGATGAGTCTTTCTGACTTCAGGCCTCTACTCTGCCCCCTGCCCCCAACCCTGCCCTCCACTTTATCCTCTACACCACCTAGCTGCCTAAATGATCCCCCAAAATCTGTCAAATTTACTCAAGCCATTCAAGTAGTTTTATTCATATCATGAAGATAAAATCTCTGGATGAGTAATTAGATTTCTGACTCAGTTGATTCCTATTTTGATGTCATACAGACAACCTATATTTCATTTTTGTGCTTAGCAATACAAAATAAATGCTTGCATGTTGAATAAGTAAATGGAAAAAAAGAGTTGGAATTGGCAACAAGGACTGCTATAAAACTCCTAGACAAAGTCCTCTCCTCTAATAGAAAGAGTCAGAATATCACATAAAAAAAATGACTTGTATTTTGGAATATATTTTGATATCAGTGAATCCTACAAAGCACCCAGCACAGTAAGTTCTCAATAAATATTTAATGAATAAAAGATTGAATAATTTATGGTTACGTTGATCTAGGACTAATGTCTTTCAGAACTTTCAGAACATCTTTTCAGAACAGAACAGCCCCTGATCTGTATTTTTTTTCAATTTAATTAAATTAAAACATTTATTAAGTGGCTACTGTGTGCACATAGGTGGGTATAGTGAATAGAGGGCTGGGCCCGCAATGAAGAAGACCTGAGTTCTAATGTGACCTCAGACACTTACTAGCTGTGTGACCCTGTCCAAGTTACTTAACCCTATTTGCCTCAGTTTCCTCATCTGCAAAATGAGCTGGAGAAGAAAATAGCAAACTATTCAGTATCTCTGCCAAGAAAACCCCAAATGAGGTCACAAAGAGTCAAAAAAGGCTAAAAAGACTGAACAATTACAACTGTGTATAGAGTCCTTGGTGTTAGGTATAAAGGGAGATAGTTTAAATAAGAGAGACCTTAATTTCATAGAGCTTATAGTCTAATAGAGAAATAAATCTAAGTGATCAATTTATGATATTCATGGAAAGTTTTGATGTGTATCATAATGACCCTGTATAGATAGGATAGGCTAACAGGATAGGATTGGGACTTTGATTTGCATATTTGATCTTGCTTGTTACTCCAAGTCTATCTCACCTGTTCATTGTTCTTTTTGAAAGTAAGGCCCCAAGATTGGGGAGGGGGATGGCAGTCTCACTTTCAACTTGCATTGCACAAGTGATATCAGTTTACTGTGCTTATGGGAGGCACTGAAGTATGACGCTCACGTGGAAAATAGAGGATAAGATAAATCAGCCTTTGGTAGGCAATTCATGACTATTATTTTTAAACTTACTCTGATCACTCCATTTCTATCGTTAGCATGGAATCATTACTTGACATCTGAATTTTATTCCCAGAAAAGACACAAACTTGAATCACTTTGGGACAGATACACACTGTAACCCTCTCTGGTTCTCAGTTCCCTTATTTGTAAAGGGAAGGTGATGAGGTCCATTCTTTTTAACTTATGACATATTTTGAGGATAAAATGAGAACACAGAAAACACATTTAAAAGAAGTTAAATGTCATTTAAAAGTGTGAGATATTACTTTAATGTCACAATATTTAAGCCCTAGGACTTTGTATCTTTACGTTTTTGTCAGCAAAAGTCATAATGGTTGACATTTCTATAGCACTTTACAAAGTGCCTTTTCCCAATAGAAAAACTGCCACATGGTAGTAAAAATATCCCCATTTTGCAGACAAGGAAATTGAAATTTCGTGAGGTGCTTTGACTAAATTTACGTAGATAATAAATATTCGAACTAGAATATTAATCCAGGTATTTGAGTTAAATGTGATAATATATGTGAAGCAATTTGCAAACCATAAAAAGCTATCAATCAATATGTATTAAGTGCCTACTATGTGCTAGGTGCTGAGTGCTGGGATGCAAAAAGAGGCAAAAACAGTTCCTGCCCTCAAGGAGATTACAAATGTTCTCTGCTGTAGTAGTACTAGTAGCAGCAGCAGTAGTGGTAGTACTAGTAGTAGTAAAAGTAGTAACAGTAGTAATAATAGTAGTAGTAGAAGTAGCACCAGTAGCAGTACTAATAGTAGTGGTGGTAGTAGTAGTAGTAGTCGTAGTAGTAATAGGAAGAGGAATAAAAGTAGTAGTAGTAGTAATAGTAGAGGTAGCAGTAATAATTGTAGAAGTAGTAACGGTAGTAGTAGTGGTAGTACTAGTAGTACTAGTAGTAGTAAAAGTAGTAACAGTAGTAATAATAGTAGTAGTAGAAGTAGCACCAGTAGCAGTACTAATAGTAGTGGTAGTAGTAGTAGTAATAGGAGGAGGAATAAAAGTAGTAGTAGTAGTAATAATTGTAGAAGTAGTAACAGTAGTAGTAGTGGTAGTAGTAGTAGTAGCAGTAGTAATAGTTGTTATCTTGTTGTGTTATCTTGGTTCAAAATCCTGTAATTTTTCCATTACACTATTCTGCCTCTCTCATTCTTCTGTTTTAATTCCAATGAGTGATACTACTGATGGTCTAGTCCAGAGAATTCAGGGGATATATAAAGATGGATTCTGTGTGCAGCCAAGAGTAAAATAAGACTATGGTGAAATGAAAGCTCACTCTTTTTTTTTGTCATCATCTGGCCTTTCAGTGAAGGGTGATAGTTTTTTTTTAAATATACATATAACTTTTTTATTCACTTCTAAAATTTTTATTCATATATTTTATTTTTATACCACCTTTCATTCTCAGTATCTCTCTGCCATGCCCTCCCAGCCATCCTTTGTAAATGAAAGGTTTGTTTTTTTAAAAAGTAGGGGAAAAAACCAACAGTTCAGCAAAACCAAGTAGGGCATTAATTAGTCAGTCAACAAACCTTTAATTAAGCACTTGCTATGTGCCAGATGCCATGCTAATCAAGTTTTGCAGTGCATGCAGTATTACACTCAATTAATAAACATTATTTTAGCACCTACTATGTTCTAGGCACTGTGCTAAGTGCTGGAGACACAAAAAAAGGCAAAAGTGTCCTTGAGGAGCTCAAAATCTAGCGGACATCTTACACATCTGTATTTCCCTAACTCTGCAAAGGAGGATGGGAAGTACATTCTGATATACTTTCTTTGGAGTCAGGGTCGGTCTTTATAATTATAGAGGGGTCAGCTTTTATTTTTGATCTTCTTTCCATTTTTTATTGTTGTCGTCATAGTGTATGTTTATGTTCCTGTCATTCACTTTTAAGATCTGAGAAAGAAAAGTATAGGGGAAGAGATGTCTGTCTGTGGGAGGATGTCAATAGTTGAGAGATGTTCCGCAGTGTTGGATATACTCTTGTTACCGTAGCTTGGAATGCTGCTATTACTGCCTTCTGGCTTGCATCACAGACAAAGGCACAGCTGGGCACTGCTGATTTCCCTCCCTCCAAAATCCCTAGCTTAAATATGAGCAGGTCTTGGAATGGGAAACCGTAAAACTAACATTATGAGCTCTTATTTTACAGAGCATTTGCCACCTACCAATAATTGTCTAGTGAAAAAGAAGCAGTGGAGCATTCGCAGGTTTTTTTCAGTCAGTGAAACATGAATACATTGCCTAACTGAGGATATATAAATCTCAGGTCTTGGTTCCAGTAACATTGGGTTCAATGTGAATATGCAAGTATTTTCTTATGTAATTTCCCCTCTGCTGTCCCTCCAAAGGCCAGTTAAGGCTTTCCCGTAAATCTGAAACCTTGACCAAAAAGCTTCTTTCCAGTTTTGAAAATTCAAAGGTAATGCATCAAAAATGTAGCATTGTGTGTCAGAGCTCCTATTAACTCCAAATTGCTGTATTTATGTTGGAAAGGAGTCTATTATTTCCAATTTCACAAATGTACAGCATCCACAGGCACCCTATAAACATTGGAACGATGTCAAGCACAGCTGGGAACCTGAAATTCATTAATTCCTTCACAAAAGACTCTATTCTTTCGGGATGAAGTAGCTCAGTTGCGCATTGGATAGAGTACTGGACCTAGAGCCAGTGAGACTTGAATTCAAATCCAGCACACAACTGTGTGATCCTAAGCAAGCCACTTAATCTCTGCCTGCTTCAGTTTCATCACTGGTAAAATTGAGATGATAATAGCACCTCTTTCGCAGGGTTGTTAGGATAAAATGAGATATTTGTAAAGCACTTTTGCAAACCTAGCCATTCTAGCTATTATTATTATGTAATAATAATCATTATTATCAACTTTTCAAATTATGCACTGAGTCCCCTGACATCCTAAGTATTACTAGATTTAGGTACAAACTGATGATTTTTTTGAGCTGTATTCACATGGTCTATATCTAGATAGGAATTTAATGCAAAATTATATACACAGAGATACTTTGCAGCCACACAGAAACGTAACTGAAATTCCATTCTATATTATCTACTTTTTAGGTATCAAATGATGAAATTAGATGAAAAAAAAAAAATCAAAATTTAAAAATTTAGCCATGCATGCTAAGTTGTCCCCATGAAAAGGAAGGAAAAGGGCTGGATTAGGAATACCTCAACAATAACTATTTAATTAAAAAAAAAAAAACAACCATGGCATGAGAAAAAGCTCATTTAAATGTTTGTTTAAAATGTCAGTGTCTTTGGTTATGTAAAGTCAACAGTTAGACCACTTGGGAGGAGGCTTCATGGTGACTGAGACACATGTTAGCCCATTATTATTCTGCTCCTGCACATAGGTCTGAATCAGCTTTGAAAACACATGCATTGTTTCTTACAGAATGTCTCTCTGGCTCCTAACAGCACAATTGTAATGTGATGTCTCTGCTAAAAATACGATGACTCACAAGTGAGTCAACAGTGAAGGTATTATGGAATGATAACTGCTGTGTTGCCTGGTACCCTTCTATGATAAGCGGGAAGAAAGATAGCCATGAATTTACTCTTCTGATTTTTCATATAGGATTTTCAACTTGTATCATGTGTGGAGTTGGGTCCATTAGAGCCACATGAAAATCCTGATCTTTTAAGAACCCACTAAAATAGGTTAACATACAAAAAGTCTTGCCTGTGTTTCTGCTACCTACCGTAGTTTAGCATGTCTCTCTTTTTTTTAAAACTCCAGCTGATAGTAAATCTAATTCTTGCTTAGTCTCTGTCATAAGAGGAATTACATTTTAGGCATTGGGCACAGAGCTGAGAGGTGGCATGTCAAATTCAGAAATCAGCTAGTAGGATACCTGGAATGTCTACCATGTGGAGCAGAATAATGTGAAATTAAAAAAAAAACCCAACAACCGTGAAAGAAGAGTTGGTTGAGGAAATTTACAATAGAATCAGGATTATAAGGATAGTTTAAGGCAACATTATTTTCAAGCATCTTTACATAATTTGGAAGTCCCTATTGGGATATAAGCAGTTGATATACAAATTATAAATGATGCCAGTTTTCCGAGGAACTTTACTAGGCATACTGTTCTCTGAAAGCAGTTTGCATTCTATCTACTTTACAGTAACAAAGCTACTATTATTTAAAAATTCAATAATTCAGATTTCTATGAATTCTGATAGATCATATGTAGTTAATACAAATTAGTGTTTTTTTCTACTATATTTGAAAAGATTCATATCATATTGAAGGCTGTTTTTGTTCTAAAAGCATTGAATTTTTACTCCATTTTATGTCACTTAAACAATATCTTTTATAGAATTTTCTGGTTATTGCAGCTTTCCAGGTATTAATTTCCTTGATTATATATACCCCTAGAAGGTTATTCTTTTTCTCTTTTTTCCTTCCATAATCAACACTACCACCATATTACACATAGTACTATATATAATTCTCATTTAATGAAATCTAAACACAATAATGTAGACATAGCACAATCTATGACAATGACAGATCCTGGAGCCTTTGGGGGAAAACTGTTTTGACATCAGCATCTCGTTGTAACAGCTTCATTTGCTATTGGGATCACCTCATAGTTGATTTCCCTTGTGTGAAGAGTAGTACATGTAGGAAACAGGGTTCAGATAAAGGAAGAGGTGGTTAGCCAGTAAGGTTCACCTTTTACATGGTATGATGTCATTTATTCACTCAATAAACATTAAGCCCTTTGAATTATTTAAATGCATCTCAAGGGACAGAAACATAGCTCTACATGCTATTGTTAACTAATAGCATGTTAACTAATTTTACTGATAATATACAAATCATTGTGGTGAGCAGAAAAAGGGTACATATGCTAAGCAGTTTTGTTAGCCAGTCAAGTTCTAGTTCTCTGTGGTAGTTTGAGGAAACCAGACCTGCCCAGAATGACAGGCTGGCTCTGAGTGGCCACAAAGGTCATCATTAGCTCTGTTTTATACTCTCGTGGGCAAAAGGATTTCATATGCTACAGTCTAGGGTAAAAAGTAGATCCTAGTCATCCTTTGAATTCTATACAGGTCATGAGTAAGATTGAGAAAGATACCTACAGGGGCTGGTTAAGTTCCTTAGGTCTCTGGGTCTACACTGACAGATTCACTATTTATTCCATATGTTTCTGAGGGGAAAGGACCTTCTTATGCCAAACAATATCACACATATTGTCAGACAGTTAACAAGTATTTATGAAGGAGGTCCTGGGAAGAATGTACCAATGAGAAGAAAAAGACTGGAAAGGATTGGACTTAGGGGCAACTGAAGAATGAGGTTGAAGTCCGGAGAATGAAGGATGGCTGGTGTAGGCCTTCCCCTCAAATGCAGATCACAGGAAGAACTTACCAGTGGGAGAAGGGGCCTGCAGGAGTGGAGTTAGGAGGCATATTGCTGTGTGCCTAGCACTGAACTAGGTGCTAAAGAAGATGTAAAAGTATAGATAAGTTTATGGAATTATGGCCCGTATGGAGTTTACTGTCTTGTAGAAGAATAAGAAAATAGAGGCAGCTATTATACACATTATTAGAGCGTAAATGGATTGTTACTCAGTTGTGTCCAACTCTTTGTAACCCCATGGACCATAGCATGTCAAGTCCTTCTATGATTCACCATCTCCTGAAATCTGTCCAATTTCACGTTCGTTGTTTCCATGACACCATCTATCCATCTCATCCTCTGCCATCCCCTTCTCCTTTTGCCTTCAGTTTTCCCCATCAGGGTCTTTTCCAATGCATGCTGTCTTGGAAAAGAAAATGGATTAGAAAGTTGTAAAACAAAGACCTGTATCAGAGGAGGAAAGTTGGGTCAGGGAACAGAGGAAACTTCATGGAAGAATTGGTTTTTGAAATGGTCTTTAAAGGGTTGAATAAGAATTCAGTGAGTGGAAAGGGGAAGGAAAGTGAAGGACACCCTGCCAGGTAAAGGGTACAGCATGAGCAAAAGGGATGGGAAAGAGTGGAAGAGGGCATGGTGTGTTGGGGGGATGGAGAGTCTATCCATTTGATTGAAGTGTAGTGTACATGGCAGGGAGTTATATGAGCCAACAGAGATGCCATATTTTTGAGAGCCTTGAATGCTAGGCAAAAGAGTTTGATTTCTGAGACCACTGGCAGCCCTTAGTAAAATCATGAAAGGAAGTAGGTACGCTCCAGCTTCCTCTATTAATGTCTTTCTCCCCAATTGCATTCAGAGGTGTAGCTTGTGTGGTCTCGCTCTCTGACCTCAGTTTATGTGTGGTGTAAATTGGTGAATGTAGATTGTAAGCTTCTTAAAGGTTAGTGATCAGTTTTCATCTTGTCTTTGTAACTCTAGCACTAGGCAAAATGCTTTGCATGTAATAAATTCATTCCATCATCAGGCATTGCTTGGGATTTCACTTCCTAGGAGTGTTTTCATTTTCTTAAGGAAATCTCGAAAACCTAAAAGCCTTCCAGACCCAAACTCAAAAAAGCCTTCCAGATTTATTCATTAAAAGGAATGAATCAGTACTAGTCATATTTCGCTATGAGAGACTGATGAGGGAGTAATTTGGGGGGCACTAGGCCTTTTACCTACCCCTCAACTCATAACACATAGGTAACACCTACCGTTACTCATACTGTACCAGTTTTCTCTCCCAGGAAAGGAGTTTCAATCACCCACAAATACTCTGTTCTGCCCTCAAGGCCAGCAGGTCAGTTCTTAACTTTGGTTCTTAGAGTTGTAGGTGATGGATGCAAAGTACTGAGATTATAGTTGTGTCTTGAGTCTTCTCAGTCTTACCTGCCTTAGGGAAAGTTCATGACCATGAGCTCATGTCTGCCTTCGGAGGGTCAGATGATTATAGCCTCTTCTCAGCATTTACATGCTCTAGCTCATTAATTTTGGTTAGCTTGGCTGTCACTTCTGTCTCAAAATTGGGTGATGAACTTCTTTCATAAGAACCAATTTTGGAGTTTGATGGTGAACAACTGGGCTACTTATGAAGTATTTTGAGCAGTTTCTATGATTCCCTCTAAAATTTCTTCATTACTTAAGGAAGATTCTGGCTATGGGAATAAACTAGTGAGTAATGAAATGAGCAGAACCCAGAGAATAATTTATATAATAACAACATTGTGAAAACAAACAACTATGGAAAATCTTAAGAATTGTGATCAGTATGAGCATTCATGACTCCAGAAGACTAATGAGAAACATGTTATCCCTCCCAGAGAGAGATGACTGGTTTATGATGCAGAATGATTTTTATATGTGTGTGTATACACATGCATAGATACATAATATGTGTATATATATACACACACATATTTACATGTATATACATATACTTGCATGTGCACACATATATATGTATATACACACACATATGTAAAGTTTGTTTTGTTCCACTAGGCATATTTGTTACAAGGACCTTGTTCCCCCTTTATCTTTTTCCAGTGAGGGTTGAAAGGGAAACTCAATTTCTGTGGTTTCAAAAAGTAAAATTTATCATTTTAAGTTTAAGAAAGAAATGAAATTGCAGTGGTGCAGTAATGGTATTAACTGGGCTGGCATACCAACAAGCGGGATTGATTTGGGTTTTGACCAATAGACTTTGGTTCTAAATGATCAGATGTGGCCTGTACCTCTCTCTCCTACTTGAGGGAAAGAGCACAGAGGTTTTAAGTGGGTTGGAGAGTGCAGGTTAGAAGGAAGTGTTATGGAAGAGAACAGAAGACCTCGACAGGAGGGAATAGAGGAATAGGTTAATCCAAGAAGAAGTCAGGGGAGAATGTGTAAGTGCAGTCTAGGCAAGCTTTCTACTTAGGCTATTTTTGTTTATTTTTATTTTTTTGTTTTGTGCTTCATACTTTGCTCTTCCCTGCTTCTCCCCCTTCAGTTTCTCTCTTTGATGATAAATATGCTTGAGTCACTTCTATCCTTAAGAAGAAGAATGCAAACAAGGGATGATAATAAATTAATGTTAATGATAAGAATGGCTGACATTTATATTACACCGTTTACTCTGTCTCAGGCACTGTGCGAAGTGCTTTACACTTATTACCTCATTTCAGGCTCACAACATACCTTCGAGGTATTTTACAGATGAGGAAAATGAGGCAAACAGAGGTTAAGTGACTTGCCCAAGGTTGCACAGCTAGCAAGTGTCCGAGGTCAGATTTGAGCTCAGGTCTTCCTGACTTTAGGCCTGGAGCTCTATCCATTGTATCATCTGACTGCCCTGCTCCCTTCTCAAGCTAATGCATTATATTCTTTCTCTTTTTCCTGAAAAAAAAAAAAAAACTCTAAACTCACTGCTTTTGATTCTTTAACTCCTTGAAAATGTAGACTTAGTTCCCAGCCTGTACTTCCTGACTCCTTATTCCACCATAATCTGGTTTCCGTCACCACCACTCTATTGGAACTGTTTTGTTCGAGATTACTAATGACCTCTGAATTAGTTCTCAAATGTAGCTAGGTGGCACAGTGGATAGAGTGCTGGGCCTGGAGTCAGGAAGACCCAAGTTCAAATCTGGCCTCAGACAGATTTTGCTGAGTTAGACAGATTATTAGCTGACTGACCTGGGACAAGTCATTTAATCTCTGTCTGCCTCAGTTTCTTCAAACTGTAAAATGAGGATAATAATAGTACCTACCTTGCAGGGTTGTTGTAAGGATCAAATAAGATCATATGTGTAAAGTACTTTGCAAACCTTTAAGTGCTATATAATGTCAGCTATTATTATGGTGTAAATTCAAATAGCTGGGTTATTGCCTCTATACTTTCTTTTTTCCTACATTTTTTGCAGGGCTTTGCAGTAGGAGGTAGGAAATGGTATTTGATGAAAAACATATCCAGAAAAATGTGATTTCCTTCTTTCTTTTTCTAAATGTAGCTCCCTGTCACCCATGAACCCCAGAGGGTTATCCTAGTTTTGAAGTACTATTTGCTTCACTTAAAACCATAACTAATAATGCATTTACTTTTACTAAGCTAATGAGAAAGGACATATTCGTTCAGAGTACATGATATTTAATCAAATAGCATAATAAATTAAAAAACATGAAAAGAGTGCTCACTCCACCCCCACCCCAGACTGACAGGAGTACATTCTCACATTACCACACCACCAGTGACAAGTACCTATTCAGAGGAAACGTGGATGACTAGGGAAAAGGAATAGAGGAGGTGCACATGTAGGGGATGTGTGAGTGGTGAGTGCACATGCATTGTTGGGGAAACTGATTGCTTTCAGTCCGACTCTGGGATAGTATCATGTTACTCACCTCAAGGTATTCTGCTGCCGGGTACTCTGTCTCTGTTCCCCCTCTTGTCATCTGATCTGTCCATTGAACTGCTCTCACCAGCTATCTCTTAGTTTTTAACTATTCAGCTATCTGCCCCCCTCTGCTACCCTTTGCTGGGATGTAGCTGCTGGTAAGCCTCTCCCTTGCAAAGAAGGGTTAAGCTGTTTTAGCTCACACAGCTCTAGAGCACCTGTTCAAGCAGCGGGCAAAATCCAGGAGAAGCCTTGAGACTGGTATTAAACCTGGCTTTTTTTTTTTTGGACTGCTTCTTTAAAACAGCTACTGTTCATAGTTTCTAGAACCCACCAACCATCTAACTTGGGGTTAGAGAGTTTCTGTTAACATGTTTTAGATCCCCAGTGTTCAGCATCTATCCTTTGAAAAGACAATTCGAGTGACCGTACCCAACAAAACTACCAAGATGTGGTATGAGGCTGGGTTGGGGAGGCTCCCCCAGCCCCCGTAAAACTCCCAATTGCCATACAAATCAACCTTGAGAGCAAGAAAAACTTAGATCAGGGGTTCTTAATCTTTTTTGTTTCATGGACTCCTTTTGCATATTGGTAGAGCCTATGAACCCCTTTATGGTGTCATGTTATTAAGTGCATTAAATAAAGTACATAGAATTACACTAAGGAAACCAATGATATCGAAATACTTATGTACTTCACATATATACATGTATCTGTGCATAAATGTATGTGCATGTATACAGATATATACTGTGTGTATATACACACATAGAACATACAGTTATACGTATATATGTATGTGTATATACATATATACATACAACACATATGCATGTACGCACACACATATAAAATGCATCTCAGGTTAAGAACCTTTGATTCAGATGAAGCTAGGGGAGCTATTTACCTCCACTTTAAATCTTTTGTTTCAAATACTTGCCTTTATTGTGAAAAACTGTCAAGAACAAAATATGAGGTTTCGTTTAGCATTCTTCTTAGTGGCAAACCTCATTGGTCTCCCTCTGTAAATAATCATCGATTTCCACATTTATGAATTAGAAACAAATAATTTGGTGATCCAAATATTTAGTAAGCTTGCTGCTTAGGCCAGTGTGATATTTGGTAGTTGAGTCCATAATTCATTTTGCTTCTTTGTGAGGTAAATATGTCAGAGAGGATAAATACTATTAGCTTTTGCTAGTCTAGATACATTTAGCAGACCATAACTCAGTTCCAACAGAATCCTTACTTTTTTTCTTCCTGTTTACTACATAGTAGGGCTATCAGTTTGCTCCTCTAATTCCAAGAATCCCCAAAGTCTTTAAAATCAAAAGCTTCTGTGGTTCAATGGAAAAGGCAAAAATAACCTGGAAAAAATAAGGCAGTTGAGTCTATTGGGATAGAAGCATCGAGATAGGGCTGTGGGTAGACCACTGGACGTAGAGTTAAGAGGACCTGATTTCCAATGTGGCCTCAAACACTTGTGTAACTTTGAGCAAATCATTTAACCTAGTCTGCTTCAATTTCCTCATAAGTGAAACATGGATAATAATAGCACCTACTTCCCAGAGTTCTTGTGAGCATGAAATTAGTTAATATTTGTAAATCACTTTGCAACCTTCAAGTGCTATATAAATGCTAGCTATTATCTCACAATTATGGCCATGAATGCCTGATAATCACATAGTAACCTCTCAATAACTACTTGCTCATTGATTGATACTCCTTATGTTTGTCACTTGTAAACACATTTTCCAAACTCCTTTATTGATAAAGCCATGTTGCTTGATTTATCTTCAATTTTCTACCATTTTATGTTGTCTTTAATTCTATGAATTTTGACCCTTTAAGTCAAAAGGACCCTTGAAGACCCTTTAAGTTGGTAGTTAAAATAAGTAATAGTTAGCCTGGCGTATGATACATAGGAAATGATGGCATAGGTTTTGTATGAGCCTGAATCTAATTTTTAACAGCTGTGTAAAGTGGAGTAATCTCATTTTAAATATCTGTCGGATTTTTCTCTTTTTGCCCTTGCATTTGCCTCTTCATTGTCATCCTCTTCCCCCAAACTTCCTTACTACAATTATGTTCCAAGGAACTAATAGATTTAGGTATGTCCTATTTTAGAACTTTAATAGCATTGATTTATTTTTCCCCCAAACCTCCAATTTTTGCTTCTTATTGGACCAAATGAAGTGGAGTTGCTCATCTCCCTCCTTTTAATGTAGATGTCATGATGATGGCCAGTCCTAGGGGATAGGAGCAAACTCTTGAAAACCTTCTCTTCCTGCTCTTTCATTTTTTGAAAACCTAAGATATTTACCATGTTATATTAAAAAGCTTTAGAATGAATGTTTTTCGAAGATGGCGGCTGGTAAGCACGGACTAGAGTGAGCTCCGTACCCAAGTCCCTCCAAAAACCTATAAAAATGGCTCTGAACCAATTCTAGAACGGCAGAACCCACAGAACAGCAGAGGGAAGCAGGGCTCCAGCCCAGGACAGCCCGGATGGTCTCTGGGTGAGCTCTATTCCACACGGAGCTGGGAGCTGGGAGCTGGGAGCTGGGAGCTGGGAACGGAGTGGAGCAGAGCCCAGCCTGAGCGGCGTGGACGATCCAGACCGGAAGCCGGGCGGAGGGGGCCCTAGCGCCCTGAATATGTGAGCTGCGGCAGTTACCAGACCCCTCGACCCACAAACACCAAAGACTGCGGAGAAGGTTAGTGGGAAAAGCTGCGGGAGTGGAAGGAGTTCGCGGTTCGGCTTCCAGCCCCGGGGGCAGCGGAGGTGGGGCAGCTACAGCTGTTGTTACTTCCGGCTCCAGGCCCACCTGGTGGGAGGAATTAAGTGGCGGATCGCAGCAGGGGTGCACAGCCTGCCGAAGATCTGAGCCCAGTTCGGGCTGGGGGTCCTTGGGGAAGGAGTAGTGCTGGTGTGACAGAGCTGGCACCTCCCCCCCAAAACGTGGAACATAGAACTCGTTAGTCTACAAGCAGTCATACCCCACTGAAAAACTCAAGGGTCAAGTTAGTTAGTTGGGAATATGGCCAGGACGCGAAAACGCGCCCAGATTCAGTCTCAGACTTTGGATTCTTTCTTTGGTGACAAAGAAGACCAAAACATACAGCCTAAAGAAGACAACAAAGTCATAGAGCCTACAACCAAAGCCTCCAAGAAAAACATGAACTGGCCCCAGACCATAGAAGAACTCAAAAAGGATTTGGAAAAGCAAGTTAGAGAAGTAGAGGAAAAATTGGGAAGAGAAATAAGAAGGATGCGAGAAAACCATGAAAAACAAGTCAATGACTTGCTAAAGGAGACCCCAAAAAATACTGAAAAATACACTGAAGAAAACAACACCTTAAAAAATAGACTAACTCAAATGGCAAAAGAGCTCCAAAAAGCCAATGAGGAGAAGAATGCCTTGAAAGGCAGAATTAGCCAAATGGAAAAGGAGGTCCAAAAGACCACTGAAGAAATACTACTTTAAAAATTAGATTGGAGCAAGTGGAAGCTAGTGAATTTATGAGAAATCAGGATATTATAAAACAGAACCAGAGGAATGAAAAAATGGAAGACAATGTGAAATATCTCCTTGGAAAAACCACTGACCTGGAAAATAGATCCAGGAGAGATAATTTAAAAATTATTGGACTACCTGAAAGCCATGATCAAAAAAAGAGCCTAGATACCATCTTACAGGAAATTATCAAGGAGAACTGCCCTGATATTCTAGAGCCACAGGGCAAAATAGAAATTGAAAGAATCCATCGATCGCCTCCGCAAATAGATCCCAAAAAGAAATCTCCTAGGAATATTGTTGCCAAATTCCAGAGCTCCCAGATCAAGGAGAAAATACTGCAAGCAGCCAGAAAGAAACAATTTGAGTATTGTGGAAACCCAATCAGAATAATCCAAGATCTGGCAGCTTCTACATTAAGAGATCGAAGGGCTTGGAATGCGATATTCCGGAGGTCAATGGAGCTAGGATTAAAACCTAGAATCACCTACCCAGCAAAACTGAGTATCATGTTCCAAGGCAAAATATGGACTTTCAATAAAATAGAGGTCTTTCAAGCTTTCTCAGTGAAAAGACCAGAACTGAATAGAAAATTTGACTTTCAAACACAAGAATCAAGAGAAGCATGAAAAGGTAATCAAGAAACGGAAATTGCAAGGGACTTACTAAAGTTGAACTGTTTTGTTTACATTCCTACATGGAAAGATGATGAGTATGATTCATGAGACCTCAGTATTAGGGTAGTTGAAGGGAATATGCATATATATATATATGCATATATATATGTTTAAGTATATATATAAGTGAATGTGTATGTATGTATGTATCTATGTGTATATGTATGTATGTATATGTATGTGTATATATATACATGTAAAAGAGAGAGAGCAGACACAGGGTGAGTTGAGGATGAAGGGAAGATATCTAAAAGAAATAAAATGAAATTAAGGGATGAGAGAGTAACATACTGAGAGAGGGAGATACGGAGAGATAGAATGGGGTGGATTATCTCGCATAAAGGTGGCAAGAGGAAGCAGTTCTATGGGAGGAGGGGAGAGGGCAGGTGAGGGGGGAATGAGTGAACCTTGCTCTCATCAGATTTGGCCTGAGGGGGAATACCATACATACTCAGTTGGGTATCTTACCCCACAGGAAAGAAGAGGGAGGAAGATAAAAAAAAAATAAAAAGGGGGGGGATGATGGAGTGGAGGGCAGATGGGGGTGGAGGTAATCAAAACAAACACTTTGGAAAGGGGACAGGGTCAAGGGAGAAAATTCAATAAAGCGGGATGGGTTGGGAAGGAGCAAAATGTAGTTAGCCTTTCACAACATGAGTATTGTGGAAGGGTTATACATAATAATACATGTGTGGCCTAGGTTGAATTGCTCAACTTCTTAGGGAGGGTGGGTGGGAAGGGAAGAGGGAAGGGAATTTGGAACTCAAAGTTTTAAAATCAGATGTTCAAAAACAAAAAAACTTTTTGTATGCAACTAAAAAATAAGATACACAGGCAATGGGGCGTAGAAATTTATCTTGCCCTACAAGAAAGGAAGGGAAAAGGGGATGAGAGGGGAGGGGGGTGATAGAGGGGAGGGCTGACTGGGGAACAGGGCAACCAGAATATACGCCATCTTGGAGTGGGGGGGGAGGGTAGAAATGGGGAGAAAATTTGTAATTCAAACTGTTGTGAAAATCAATGCTGAAAACCAAATATGTTAAAGAAATAAATTGCATTTAAAAAAAAAAAAAAAAGCTTTAGAATGATCAAGGTTACTCTGTAATTATATCTAATGGAAGGGAAGTGATCCCAAATTATAGTATATTATTGTGACTACTGTTGCCTTAGTAATGTACTTGGATCAAACCACCTCTCAGGAGTTTATGGCCTACTACTGTTGATAATAGTTGTCTCAAAGGTAGTGTATCAGGGCCCAGGAACACTTTTTTTTGGATGATGTGAAAGCATTATTTTGCAACAGACACCTTTGTACTCTTATGTGAAATAATCTGTGAATTTCTTGCTTCCTTCCAAGTTAATTGGATAATTTACAGTAGAGCCTGATAAAAGCAAATAACCCTTATGCCTTATCAACAGAGAGATGGTGACCTTCCTACTTCAAAGAAGAAACGCCAAGCAGGGGAGAAGATTATGTATACTTTGGTCTCTGTACCACATGGAAATGACATTGCATCGCTCTTTGAATTAGATGCTACTACTCTTCAGAGAGCTGATTGCCTGGTGCCAAGGTAAAAAAAAAAAGGAGAGGGGAGGGAGGGATAAAGAGGTTTCTTTGAAGCAAAGCACCATTAAGTAATGAAACCAAATAAAAAGTTTTATTGAATTAAGATTAGAAAGTAATTATAAGTAAACAGATAGTATCTAAAACATTGATCTTGCCATTATAAACAGATTAATTAACTTTTAAAATGAATTGAGATATACTTAAGATTTGAAGGATAGAAAGAATGCTTTATGATTAATGCTTCATAATGCTCTTACTTAATATTGCTCTGCCCACCCTTTCCCTTTCAAGGTCACCCTTCCCCCATTAGGGGGAAAGGGGACACTTCTAATTAGAAGCAACAGAATGGCGTTTTGCGGGGCAGAAGTACCTGTTAATTCTAGCTTACCTCCCTGTCATCTCTCCATCTGATTCCAATCCTATCACCCTCCTGGTGTGAACCTTCACAGGCTAACAACGAGAGCCTCCCCTACTGGAAGAGGATGGAGAATGACAGAAGGGAGAAAAAAAATCTCTTCCCACTCATCTGAGTAGCTTGACTGTAGGATGCAGGCAGCACCCCTGACTTGTAGGGCCTTGTCTTCCCCTGCTCATCCTCCTTCCCATGTCTTTCAAAGGCCAGCTCCAGCACCAGCCTTATTGGCAAAGAGTATGGGGAAGAAAAGAGAATTTTTCATGGGCCTTTAAACATTTCAGAAGTCTTTATTTTTCTCTAACCAATTGGGATGCTAACTACAAATCATTCGTATGTATTAGTCAAAGTAGATCTCTTAAGGGCAGAGTTATTGCAATATAAGGGCTTTTTTTTAAACTTAGAGATATGTTGATATGAACTATTATAATTAAGAATCTCTATTCAACAATTTACTTAATTTCGCTATCTGTATTTTAAGGTAAAGGGAACATGTTACTATACTTTGTATAGTCATAGTGGATAGATAGCCAGCTTTGATGCTAGGAAAACTTGAATTTCACATCTCTCCTGTGACATATGCTGGCTGTGTGACCCTGGACAAATCACTTAAAATCTCCTTGTTCTGGGCAATTGTAGGACTTCACATGGCAGAGAGAGAGAGTATCATTGGTAGAATTTCCTTACCAGGGAGTTCCCGATACCAGTGAAATCATAGGTTCTGTTCTTATTTTTATCCTTATTTTAAGGTAAAGAAACTGCTTTTATTTAAAATTATCCAATAATTAAGATTTTGTTGTTGTTGAAGATACTGGGTCATCCAAGTCCCAATTAAAATGAGCTGCTGAGATTTTATTAGAATACAAAGGGTGTCCCAGAAGTCTTAGTGCAGTTCCAAATCATTAAAGCTTTAAACTGCACGAGAATTTTGGGACACCCTCTAGGTCTATAGTGTAAATTTCTTGTAATTACTGGTTAGCTATGTTATTTGAGGTGTGTGAATGATTTAAAAGTTTTATTGGACATGATGTTTTATATTGATTTGATTTTAGGAACTCATACGTTCGGTTGAGACATTTATGTACTAATACATGGGTGACCAGCACCAGCATCCCTATAGACACTGATGAAGAGAGACCAGTGATGCTAAAGGTAAATAACCCTGATGTTCCTTCTATTTTCAGCCACACAATGGGCAAACTGGATCAAAGGATGGTCGGTTTGTTCATTATAATCTGTCTTCACCATTATTAATGATTGCTGAAACTCAAATACAAACTTAAGCTCGTCCTCTCTTAAAAGGGTTGAATTGAATGAGCTTGCTATTCCAGAGGTAGATGCCCAAACTCTCCAAAGTTCCCAGACCCACATTTATTTTTTTTTTTACAAAAATGGAGTAGAAGAAGAAAAAAGGTAATGTTGAAATAACTTCTTGAAATTTTCCATCTCTATAAGGGAGAAGAGAATAGTAGTGATGGTTATAAGTAACGTTTATACAGCATTTGGCATATTCTATATCACCTTCATATACACGATCTCATTTAATCCTCATAATAATATTGTGAGGTAGAAGCTTATCAGCCTCGTTTTACTCATAAAAACTGAAGTTCAGACTGCTGACTGCCGTAGAAGTACATCTCCTGGAATCCTGCTGAAAATCAGCAGTAGAGTGCAGAGAAGAGATACTGTTCTAAACACTGCATTTGTCAGAGGCCAGGAAGAGTGGCTACGGAAAGAGGGTGTTGCCCCCGGCTGTCTAATGTGGGTGACTTGTCCTGGGATTGTCAACTGCTGATTTTAACGGTTGAAAAATGTACTCTAATCCAGAGAAAATTGCAGTAAGTAAAGGAAACTGACATTAACAATGACAACACAAATTTGCAGATTGGAACGTGCCAGACGAAGGAAGATAAGGAAGCGTTTGCCATTGTGTCAGTCCCTCTGTCTGAAGTCCGGGATTTAGATTTTGCCAACGATGCAAACAAAGTCTTAGCATCCACGGTTAAAAAAATGGAGAATGGAGCAATAACTCAGAATGAAAGAAGGTCAGTGAGTCTTTTAAAAACTACATCACAACACTCAGTCTCTGGACTCCAGGCATTTTCACTAGCTTTCCCCCATTCCCCCATCCCTAGAACCCTCTCCTTTCTTATCTCTGCCTCCTGGCTTCTGTGGTGTCTTTCACATCTCAGCTAAGTCTCACACTCTGCAGGGTCACGCCTAGTCTTCCTTAATGCTGGTGGTTTTCTCTGAGATTATCCCCAATTTTTCCTGTATATCTCTTGTTTGTACATTAGTTGTTTGCATGTTGTCTCCCCATTAGACTATAAGCCTCTTGAGAGCAGAGATTTTTTTTGCCTTTCGTCGTATCCCCAGCACTTAGCACAGTGCCTGGTGCATAGTAGGTCCTTAATAAATTCTTCTTGACTACGTGCTGTCTAAGTAACTGATAGTCAATTGTCAACTCTTACACAAACCTCAAGTAAGTGAAATGATTAAGAGAGAATTAAGGTTAGGCTCAGTGTCACCACATCTGTCTCTGGGTGAAAAGAAAAAAACAACAACACATGATTCTTCTTTGAGTGCTTTCAATAAATTAAAATGAAACATCATCTGGGATACTTTTCACATTTTGTACTAAATTGGGTAACAGTTGCCTTTTTTTTCCTCTTTGGTTTGTTGTATTAAATGCTTAGTTTATCACCAGGAAAATGGGATGATAAAAAAAAAAGACTTGTTTTAGAACTGGGATCTGCCTCCTGGAGGACCACTAAAAAGAACAGGCTTTGAATAATTTGATTCTTCAAATTAGCCCATACACATATCTCAGCTCAGCGCCCTGCACTGAGGCAAAAAAATCTGTTTGATAGATCTTCCAGCCTTGTTTTCCTGTCACAGGATCAGGATCACTGTATCTTGAACTGAGAATTAGAGAGAGTGAGAAAAACCACTGGAGTTCTTTGTGTTTTTCACTTCTGCGATGTTCTAACATGAAGTTCTAAAACTTAAGAACCAAATATGTACTACATGGAAAATAAAACTTTATATCAAAATAAATCACACAACCCTATACTTACATACATACATACATACATACATGTATATAGGGATACACATATGTATATGCACACATCTTCAATGTGAAATAACACTTTACTTAAAAACAAATCTTACATATATGTGTATATGCAGGCAGCTAGGTGGCACCGTGGATAGAGTGCCAGGCCTGGAGTCAGGAAGACTTGAATTCAAATGTGGCCTCAGACACTTACTAGTTGTGTGACCCTGGGTAAGTCACTTAACCCTGTTTGCCTCAGTTTCCTCATCTGTAAAATGAGCTGGAGAAGGAAATAACAAATCACTCCAGTATCTCTGCCAAGAAAACCCCATTGAAGTTACTGAGTCAGATACAATTAAAAATGACTGAACACAGTGTGTGTGTGTGTACACATACATACATATATACACATGTTGTTATTTAGCCGTTTCAGTCATGTCTAACTTTTTGTGACCCCAGTATTCTTGGCAAAGATTCTAAAGAGGTTTGCCATTTCCTTCTCCAATTCATTTTACAGATGAGAAAACTGAGGCAGATAGGGTTAAGTGGTTTGCCCAGGGTCACACAGCTAGTAAGTGTCTGAGGCCAGATTTGAACCCAGGAAGATGAGTCTTCCTGATATCAGGAAGCATTCCTGTACCACCTAGCTGTCTGTTGGTGAGTGCATGTGTATGTGTATGTGTATGTGCATGTGCATGTGTATATGTGTATGTGTATGTATATGTATATATTGGTATATGTATAGGTATGGGTATATATGTATATGCATGCACACACATGTATGCATATATGTATGTGTTATATGAATGCATCCATCAGTATGTATGAATGCATAAATATACATACACATATACGCATGTATGTGTTACATGGAAAACAAAATTTCAAAAATCATTACCAAATATATTTACACACACACATACACACATATATACATTATATATTTATAAACACATACATATACATATATTACACTGAAAATAAAAGTTTAAAATAAATCTTTGAAAGTGCCATTTACTGTTTAAAAATGAAAGTGTTTTAAGTTTTGTAGATCAAGAAACTTATCTTCCATCTTAGGCCTCCTCTTCCCCCTTTCTGATGCAGGCTTGTGATTTCCTTGGTGAGGGGAACTCCTTGTATGTGAACTTTTTCCAACATTGCCTGTTACCAAACTAGATTCTTGGAGCCTTGAGTGGTGAAGCGATTTGTTCATGGTCTTAGGTCTAGTACTAGTCAAAGTCAGTACTTGTACAGGGATCTTTTTGATACTGTGGCCATTCTTCTGCCATGGCACATTAACTTTCCTTGCTATGATAAAGTATCTTCTTTGGTTCAGAAGACTTGAGCTCAAATCTAGCCTCGGAGATTTGCTACCATGTGGCCTTGTACAAGTCACTCAAGTTCCTTGGGTCTGCTTTTCCTTCTCTGACAAATGGGATTAGTTTCAAGGACCTTTGGGGTTTCTTTCGGTTCTGTAGGGTGTTCCTAAAGTCTGGACACATAAGAAATGTGGAGTTATTGCATCGAGTTCACATGAATCTTGCAAAGCATATCAACCTTTGCATCACAAATGATGGAAATCATATTGAAGATATTATTTGTTAATATTCCAATTAAATGTTGAAAAATTTCATTCATTTCATTTCTTGAAAATATGCATTTTTGCCTTATGTGTACAGACTTTAGGAGCACCCTGTAGATTTCTCATCCTGTGATCACCTTACACATGTTTTATCTGCAGAATTTCAGGCAGCTGGCATTTTATGAAAGAATGAAAAGATTGTAATGTATCCTCCTGTATGCAATGCAGTGGTTCAAGCCCCATGCTAGTTTTAATTTCTGGGTAATTTTAGTCCGGAGGAGATGGCATGGTTCGAGGGAAGGACTGTTGGTTCCAGAATCAAAGGATCTGGGTTCAAAACCATCTTTTGCACTTACTAGTTTGTGGCTGATATTTCATGATGAATCATATAGAAGTAATTCTTCTAACATAAATATGTTACTTCAATTATTTGTAAACTAAGCCACTAACATAGATTTTTATAAAGCATTTTTGTTGTTTTAGAGGTGACAAAATCTTTTCTGATAAATGCATGACTAAACAAAAAAAAATTGTTAAACACCATGTTTTGTGCGACATAACTAGGTGGCTCAGTGGATAGAGCACTGGGCCTGGAATCAGGTAGACCTGAGTTCAAATACAGCCTCAGACACTGAGTAACTGTGTGACCCTGGGCAAATCACTTAACCTCTATTTGCCTTAATCATTAGAGAAGGAAATGGCAAATCACTCCAGTATCTTTACCAAGAAAATCCCACAGGGGTCATGAAGAGTCAGACATGACTGAATGACAACAATGTTTTGTGCATTGTGCTAAGTGCTAGGTTTTCAAATGTAAAAATGAATTCATCCCTAATCTTAAGGCACTTATATTCTAATTGAAGAGACCACATACAGGGGAATGGTTGCCAGGGAAAGGAGTTTTGATCCGGGGAGTACAAGGATTGGTGGTCCACAAGGTTCTTTCCATATGCAGTGGTGGTGTTGATTTAAATGTTGTACCCTAGAGCAACAAACAGAAAAGAAGGGTATGTTGGCAAGGTAGATAGCAATTGGACAGGATGGATGGCTGAGTGATATGGGAAGCATGGTGCGGATGGGAGCTTGATAAATACAGTGGATTAAGTGAGTTTGTACTCACTACTGATAATGCCAGTGGCATGTCATTTAGGGAAACTTTTCCTATAAACTCTATGATGAACTAGGAAAATGGTTTCTTCAGTTATTCATTTTTGTCATGGGTCACTTCTATGTGAGTAAATTATTGAATCCTGCTTCTTTTTCATCGTCTATTTTTTCATAATCTTTTTGTTCAATTTTTAAAAATCCACATTGGCTCTAAGAACTTCAAATTTTCTTTCATATTCTCTTCTTAGAAATGTATGTGAATTTGTATTTCTCTCTATAGAATGTCTTCTTCCTCATTCTAGCTACTCACTCTCATACTTTATACTCATGTCTGATTCTTTTAGAGTATATAGGCAGATGATGCTACAGAGGAGAATATCTCCTGATGGTTAAGGCCTTCTTAGGAACCACAAAGAACTTCGGTTGTTCCTATCCACCATATTTGGAAAGAATGACCTTATATTCTGCTTGTGTCATTATTTGTAGGATGACATGTGCCATTTCTCTCAAGGCACTTGTAATATTTCTATTGTTCACTGGTTGGAGATATTTGTCTACGTGATTACTGGGTCTTGAGGCTTTGGTTTTAATTTTTTAGTTTGTCATAACTTTTCTTTGTAATGAAATCCCTTGTAAATTTTTTATGTTTTGGAGGCAATCAGGGTTAAGTGACTTGCCCAGGGTCACATAGCTTGTAAGTGTTGGAAGCCAGATTTGAATTCAGGTTCTCTTGACTCTAGAGTTGGTGTTCTATCTATCATGCCACCTAGCTGCCCCAACACCCTTAGGAGTCAGCAGTGTCTAGTGGAAAGAATATTGGCTCTTGAGTCAGAGAACCTGGGTTTATATCCCACTCTTGACACTTGCATGACCTTGGGTAAGTCATAACTTTCCTGGACCTCTGTTTCTCTTAGCCCTATAAAATGATTGGCTTCTGAGTTCCTTTCAAGCTCCAAGTCTATGATCCTTGATCTGTAACCTATAATGTATAGATTCATAGCAGGCAGAGTGGTAAAAGGAACCCAGAGGAACAAGGCTCATGTCCCACCTCGGACCCCCACTACACTGGTGACTGTGAGACAACTTAACCTTTCTGGGCATCAGGTTCCTGATCTACAAAATGAGGGTTTTGGTCCCTTCCAGCTCTTGAGCTACGGTCCTATGGAGAATTTTCCTTTTCATGAGAAGTTGTCTTTTAAGTAAGTCACATTTCCTTCTACTTTTACTTGAGCTTCTTTAAATTAAACCTGTTCATTGCAAGCATTCCTAGAAAGCCTTTGAATCATTACATTCCTATGCATTATTTTAGACTTACAAGCAGTTCAGAGGCATTGATCAATTGTCCACTGTGCACTTCTTTGTGGAAGTCAGCTGTCATTTCCCTATTCTGTAGGTCGACAAATCTAAGCTATGGAGAGGATGTGAGATAATGCCATGAGTCAGGGACAGAACTGGGATTGAATCTCAAAGTTTCTGGAAAATAATTGTGCCCCCCCCCCCCCCACCGCCCCCGCCAGCAGAGTTGTGGTGCATCACTAGAGAGATGGCACACAAAGCATCATGCTGGTGTTTGTGACTGTGGCAATTTGACTGGTATAATAGACTTCCAGGCATTTTTGTGTTTTAATTACATGTGTGTATGTTTGTGTGTGTGTTGTTGTTATTTTTGGCTGGGGAAGAGTAATTGTGAATCCTTATTCATTGCTGTGCTTCTTTCTAATTACCCCTATATAAGATTTCCACTTTTGCTGACCCAAGAATTTTCATCTTTGTATACTCTCTCACCTTTGGTTTACATTGATTTGGTTTCTATGGTATCAGGCATTTCCTTTGTAAAATTATTTCCCTATGTTAGGCCTGCAATACAATAACATTTCTCTATTTTTTTCTATAGATTTGTAACAAAGTTATTGGAGGACCTCATTTTCTTTGTTGCTGATGTACCTAATAATGGACAAGATGTTCTGGATGTGGTAGTCACTAAGCCAAATAGGGAAAGGCAAAAATTAATGAGGGAGCAGAACATATTGGCACAAGTGAGTTGTTTTATATGCAAGAATATTTTATCTTTGTGGCTAAGCTTCAAGGTCAAATCTTCTCCATTATGCTGACTGGCCCAGTTATTAGGTAGGCTACTAGACAATTTCCAGGTGCATGAGGACACTTTTATATGCCTAACTCTTCCACCTCATTCTTTCAACTCATATGTGAATCTAAATAAACATGTATGCCCAAAGAAACTAATATTTTATTCATTCTTTCCTCGCTTAATAGCTATTCACTAATGAAATATGTCCCTTTGTCATGATCCATGTATATAAACCTAAGGAAGGTGTATAAAAGTGAAGATAGTTATTAGTACATGCAATTTTGTATGATTTGGAAAAAGAAGAAAGTTTATATATTGTTATCAAGTAAAATTATTTTCTAGTAGACTCTTAGGTTTGTCTTAGGGAATACAATTAAAAATTATAAGTGTGATTGAAAATCAGTTGGGAGAAAAGTAATTTTTGCCATTCACACTCCTATCATTTCAATAAAATTGATTTTGAGGGTTTATGTAGTCTTTTAACATTTGTTAATATATTTGTTGTTGTTTAGTCTTTTCAGTTGTGTCTGACTCTTTGTGACCCCATTTGGAGTTTTCTTGGCAAAGATACTGAAGTGGTTTGCCATTTCCTGCTCCATCTCTTTTTTGTAGATGAGAAAACTGAGGCAAACAAGTTTAAGTGTCTTGCCCAGGGTCACACAGCTAGTTAGTGTCTGGGGCCAAATTTGAACTCAGGTTTTCCGGACTCCAGGCCCAGCACACTAAACACTCTGCCACCTAACTGCCCATTAATGTATTTAACACATCTTATTTCATTATCATAGGTATAGTAAATTCAATAGCTTTAATGTATAATAATAATAATATAGTATAATCATATATTATGCATTTGTTTATTTTGCCGTCAGGAATGTATCTCTAGTAATATAAAATTCTTTATTCAAAATCCTTTCTCATTGGTGGAGCATGTACTGCTCATGTCAATGGATTGTCCTGAAAGCTCTGAGATAAATCTTTCAGAGTCCCCAAGTTTTTTACCTAGTGAGAATCTGGCCGAGTCAGCGTTGCTAGAAGCACATCATCGGATTAAATTATCATTGCAAATGCCTTATAATTTCAAAGCTCTAGCCAGGGATTTTATTTAGCCCTCATGAACCCTTTCAGAGCAGTCAGAGCAATACGCCAAAGGACCATTTTCACGTGATGATAGGTGGAAATTGTTATTCTAAGTACATGCCTATGAAATAGGGACTGTTTTCAGTCATGCTATCTTTGTATATGACAAAGAAATGAATTCACTATAAGCATGCATGGGCATATATGTATACATACATATATACATGTATACATACATACATGTGTGAGGTGCCAGATTAAACATAGGACTTCTTTTATATTACTTCATAGAGAAAAATTTACAAATAATGGTTTTTAAATAGCTTGTGAGATGAAAAACGTGTTCTCAGTTGTATATATCCACAGGATCCCATACATTTTCTGCATGCATGTTTTATAAAAGGCCATTTTATTAAATGCTCTTAGAACAAAATATATATAAGGCATCTGTTAAACTAATAATTTTTGTTATTTGACCCCTGAAAATTTTGTAATAGCAGTTGAATTGCAATATTTAGCAATACTTAGGTACTTTATTGAAATGAACTTAATCTATGACATGAGAAAGTTCTTTTGGTGAAATATTGGTGTGGTAACAGCTAACTTGCTAAGAATGTTTAACAATTTTGCTAAATTGCTCATTTTTATTCCTGATAGGTGTTTGGGATTCTTAAAGCTCCCTTTAAGGACAAAGGGGGAGAAGGATCAATGCTGAGACTCGAGGATCTGGGGGACCAGAGATATGCTCCCTACAAGTACATGTTGAGGCTCTGTTACCGAGTTCTTAGACATTCTCAGCAGGACTATAGGAAAAATCAGGTGAGACTTCTAGATAACTTCTCCATAAAATTTTACTTTTTAAATGAAATCTAAAATGACTTTTGCTACTATTATAGGACATATAAATTAATCAGAAGTAGGAATTTAACATTTGAATTTAAATGTTTCAAAAAAATCCAAATATCTCAGAAGCATTCTTAGGATTTGAAGTCAAAGAACATGGGTTCAAATCCAACCTATTTAATACCTTTGTGACTTGAGCAAGTCAGGTAAACTTTCTGGGTTTCATCTGAAACAACAACAACAACAAAGCAGAGGTCAGCTAAATGACATCTAGTCTGCTAGCTCTAAATTCTGTGATCCTAAGTAGTTATACCTCCATATTAAATCTACCAAAATGTATTTCTCTTTTTGAACTAGTATTTACTAGGTTTTTCCTTATCCTTTTGTCTGGATACAGGCATATCTCTCTTAAGACTGTCTCTTGTGCAAAAATTCCGAATTCCTAAACATATAAATGAGGGGTGACTTTTCACACTACAAAAAAAGATTCTTTGCTTTACAAAAAAATTCACTACATATTCCCTTTAAAGTAGTTCTTAGTGTAGTTAAAACAGTGGTTGATTTATAAAAAATAAATTTGCATGTAACATTTCAGGAATGCATCTAGTAAGTAAATTATAGCCATATTTATTGTACTGGGCACCATTTGTTATCTCCATTGACTTCCATATTCCAACACATATTACCTAAAATTTTCTTAAATTTGAAGCTTGAGATTATGAAACATGAAGTATAGTAATTTCCTTTTTTATAAATTCTATTAATTACAAATTTTATGCATTAAATTAACTTAAAAGAAATAATGCTTATGCATTTTTTTTCAGAGCAGAACAGTGAAAATTCTGTGTAGTGGGATGTCTTTTCCAAGAGAATAATATCTCAGTTATTAGTAGCACTTGAGAAATTAGAATTGGTGAATTTGGGTACAGTTTGCCCAAACTTGGAGCTAAAGAGGAGTTAAATGGGAGTATATATGTGAAGAAGTAACAAAGATTATGACCAAAGAACATCTGATTAAGAACCGAACAGTAATATCATTGTACTCAATATAACTTTTAAAAATTTGAAGATATTATCAGATCTTGCTGCTCCCTTCCTAACTAATTGTACCTTTATAGAAATACCTAATGAAAACAAAACCAAACCACAAAATGTCCAAATCCATCTGAGATCTTGTATGTGACATTTCATACTTGATATTCACATGCCTAAAGATTAGGAACAAAGACCCTGTGTATTCATTAACCATTTTCACTCTTCTAATTATGCAAAATAATTGCTTCACAAATCATAGCAATACTATCATTTTAGGGGGAAAGCTAAAAAGACAAACCTTTGGGTCTCCTATGATAAATAATAAAATAAAAAGTAGTTAATTGAGCCAGCAGTTGGATTCATGTCAGGCAATTCTTGAAATGCCTCGTCACATAAAATATTTAATTATAATTAGATTGTGTTTTTCCCTGACAAGCATTTAGTAATAACAAGATACTTAAACATTATATTTTATAAAATTTTCCTTTATAATTTGATTTCAGCTCTATATTAATAATTTTTGCTTTCTCTATTAAGCTACTTAGTTTTCCATGATGTTCATTTAAAATACATTTTAAGATGATTTTTATTCAATTTGAATAAATAATCCTATCATAACTATGAATTATATCTTGGCTCCCTTTTTTATTACTTAACCTTGTCTAGCACAGTACTTTGCCCTTAGTAAGTGTTTAAATTTTTCTTTTTTGGTGAATTGAATTGCATTAACAGATTATCTTGGGCTCTTTCTTTTTTGGCAGGAATATATTGCTAAGAATTTCTGTGTCATGCAATCCCAGATTGGCTATGATATTTTGGCAGAGGATACCATCACAGCTTTGTTGCACAACAACAGAAAACTACTAGAAAAACATATCACAGCAAAAGAAATTGAAACATTTGTTAATTTACTCAGGAGGAACCGTGAGCCAAGGTTTGAAATGGTCCATATTATATGTTATTTTCTTACAGAGTGACTTTTGGTTTTATTTTTAGAACTTGTGTTATTTAGAGTTTTCCTACATTGTCAACCTATTTATCTTTCCTATTTTGTAAAAAAAAAGTATGTTGTTTTTATAATGATATTACCATTAATACTAATTAATATTAATCTCCAAAGAATGCATATGCTGGCTGTGTAAACCATGGCAAGTTATTTACCCTCTCTCACTGCTCTAGGCAGCCTTCTAAGATTTGTTAGATGCAGACCTGCATTGGTAGAAGAAATTTTTCATCTTGGGCACCCTTTCACTAATAAAATTATAGGTCCATTCCCTGTCTGTATCTTATTAAAAAGTGCTTCTATCATAGGTGATTAAAGTCCAGAGTTATATGTGACTTTCTCAGTCTTTGAGTAGACTGATACCAGATGGAGTAATGATGAATTATATTTGTAGCCTACTTTAGTTTTTCAGACCACTTTTATATACATTATCCTATTAGATTTTTGTTATAATCCTGTGAGATAAAATAGGATAGATGCTATTATTTTGCAGATGAGTAAACTGAGGCTGAGTGTTCAATGACTTGATACTGGTCTTATAGTGAGTAAAAGGGAGGCAGGACCTGAATAAGCTGACCTCTTCTTACTCTAAGTCAGGTGGTCTTTCAAGTGTACAATGTTTTATCATTAAACACCTTTAACGTGTGGGATAATTGACTAGTGGAAAAGTTAATTGAATTACTTAAAATTACTATACTACTTGTTATAGAAAATCAATTGTAGAGGGTGAGACTAGGTCTATTTGACTCTTATTATAAGGCCAACCTTCCTCACCTGAGGTGAATGCAAAATTTTTTTGTGTGTGATATAGTCCAAGCAGTTTTGGCCCATGATCTTAATCTTCCAGTCCAGGAGTGAGGTCATTTTAGGGTAGGTGAAGTATATCCTAATCAGAGGTAGGCATAGTATAGGAAAGAGAATAGCCCTACATAAATATAATACATTAATATTCTTATTTTTGGTATTCAGGTGATTTACAATGCAATAATATGATTTTTCATTCAGAAAATATCAGTACACTGAGTCAAAATTGGTCAGAGATAAAATTATAAAAGTATGCTCAAATCCTGAAAATGGTCTGTGATCTTATCAATTTGGGCTTTTGGTGATAAATATCACAGTTCATTCATGCCTACCTATCGGCGGTGATACTTCTCACTAAGTTTGCCACAGGGAATCCATCCACCTAGTGTGCTAGAGGACTTTCTCACTTTCTTCTGCCACTGTGAGGGTGCATGTGGAGCATTCGGAGTATGCACACCACACAACCAGCCCATCTTCTTTTCCTATTATGTCTTCCCTTGTTGACGTCTTTTAGTCCTGTTCTCTGAAGTTTATCACCAGTAATTTGTTGCAACATGCTCCTATGTACCATGTGCCTTTCCATTGCCCTCTTTGTATTATTAATTTTTAATTCTTTGGAAACTGTTATATTCTATGTCTCATTGATAGATGGTAACACTTGTAGAATTCTGAAATTTTAAAAAGGGTCCTTTGTTTCCATAGAAAATTTGGTTTCATTACAGGAACTGTGGGTTTTTAAGAGCAATCTAGCTTCCTGTTCACCTCTTAGCTGACATTCCATCTACTGTCTATCCTAGGTAGATGTGCGGGTTGATAAGCTCTATGGGCTTTCCATTCAAATGCATGACTTAATTTGGGCAACAGACACCATTCATCTACTTGACCTTTCCATTGTAGGAGGTGGGGACAGGCTCTTTTGAGTGTTTGCAGATCCTTGCAGGAGGTTCAGGGCTTGATGCAACCAGTACAATGCCATCCTAAAACAGGATTATCTTGTAGAGCTTCATTATCCACAGAGAAATCCTCTCCAATTTGGCTTCTACACTGATGTCCTTCATCATAATGGAGAAGACTTTTGGAGAGTATGCTGTTTTGCTTTTGTATTTGTATCCTCATTACTTAGCACAGTGCTTGGCACATATGGAGTGCTAAATAAGTGCTTCTTATTAATTTGTATTTATGATTTTATAATTGGGTAAATATGTAATGAATATAAGAACCCATTTGTTTGTTCAGTATGAAAAAATGAGTTTGATACTATGGAGCGAAGTGCCACCTCGAGGGAAAGGTACAACAGACATAATTCCATTCAATGATCAGAAGGTCATTAACATAGGTGAGACATAAAACAGGATTTTCTTTATTCCTTCCTTCCTTCCTTCCTTCCTTCCTTCCTTCCTTCCTTCCTTCCTTCCTTCCTTCTTTCCTTCCTTCCTTTTTTCACTTGCCTAGGGTCACACAGCTAGTAAGTCTCTGAGGCCAGGTTTGAACTCAGGTCCTCCTGACTTCAGGGCTGGTGCTGTAACCACTGCACCACCTAGCTGCCATTATCTCTATTTTTTTTCAAAAAATTGTCATTGATTTTGAGATGTGAATGGGAGATAACATGCTGTAAAAGAAACTTTGAGGTGACATTGTGATATCAAATGCTATTGCATACTCAACAAACAGTAAGCGTAAAGAATTTAGATTCTGTATACCTTTTAATCAGTTGTCAAATGATAATGAATAATAACAGTAGGTAGCAGTTATATAGTACTTTAAGGTATACAAAGTGCTTTACAAATATTATCTCATTTTATCCTCAAAGCTGTGGGAGGTAGGTGCATATTAAAGATGAAGAAACCAAGGCAGAGCAGGGTTAAGTGACTTGCTCGGAGTTATACAGGAAGTTTCTGAGGCAGGATTTGAACTCAGATCTTTCTGACTGTAAGTTCAGTGCTCTATGCAGTGAGCCACATACCTACCAAGGTAAATGAATGAAAAAGCATTTGTTAAACACTTACTATGTGTCAAGCACTGTGTTAAGTAATGATGAAATAAATATGAATGTGGCACTTGCTCTCAAAACGCTTAATTCTAGTGTTAGAGACAACATATATAGGGGAGTGGTGGCCAGGGACTAGTGTTGTATTCTGGGAAGTCACAAAGATGGCTAGTAGAACAGTAAGGCAATCAATTAATATCCTCTTTCCAGAGGCAATCATAGCATTGATTTGATGACAATTCTCAGAGCAAATAAAATCATTAAACATTGATTAAGTGCCTACTACATACCAGACTTTGTATCCCCAACAGTATACTAAGTGTTGGGGATACAAAGAAAGGCAAAGAACAGTTCCTATTCTTAAGTAGCTCACAGTCTAATGGAGGAGACAACTTGCAAGCATCTGTGTACAAACATGATCCGTATAGGGTACATAGAGATAATCTTATAGGGCACAAGAATTAAAGGGGATTGGGAAAGGATCTTATGGAAAGTGGAATTTTAGCTTGGACACAGGACAGATAAAAAGAGGGAAAGAAATCCAGGCAGGGAGATAGCCAGTGAAAATGCCTGGAATTGGGAGATGGAGTATCTTGTGTGAAGAACAGTAAGGAGCCCAGTGTCACTGGGTCACAGAGTATGTGGGAGTGATCAAAGTATAAAAAGATTGGAAATATAGGAAGGGGCCAGATTATGAAGAGCTTTAAAAACCCAAACAAAGAATTTTTGATCCTGAAAGTAACAGGGAGTGATTGAAGTTTATTGAATAGGTGGGTTGAAATGGTCAGAACCACACTTTTAAAAGATCAATTTGACAGCTAAGTGCAGGATGGAATGGGGTGGGGAGAGATTTGAATCAGGAGACTAGCCAGAAGGCTACAACAATAGTCAGGAGATGAGGTGATAAGTTTCTTCCCTGAGGTGGTAGCTGTGTCAGAGAGAAGTGAGCAATGGTACAAAGGCAGAGTTGACAAGACCTGCCAATTGATTGACAGGGAGTGAGCAGTCAAGGATGATGACACCAAGTGTCTGGGAGGATGATAATGCCCTCAATAATAGCAGGGAAGTTTGAAAGAGTGAGATGGTTTGGGGGGAAAGACAATGAGTTCAGTTTTGGATATATTGATTTTTAAGATGTCTTCAGGACATCCAGTTAGAGATATCCAAGAGGCAGTTGGAGATATGAGCCTGGAAGTCAGGAGAGAGGTTAGGGCTGGATGAATAGATCTAAGAACCATCTGCATAGTGATGACATTTGAATACCTGAGAGCTTATGAGATCATTATGGGAAATTTACAGAGGGAAATGGAAAGAGGGAATAGGAGAGAGCCTGGGGGGTGGGGCGCGGAGAACACCCACAGTTAGTGAGTATGAACTAGATTAAGGTCTAGCAAAGGAGTTTGAGAAATAGTGATCAGTCAAGAGGAGAACCAGGTGAGTAGAGTCACAGAAACATAGAGAGAAAAGAGAATCAAGAAGAGGGTGATTTACCATCAAAGGTAAAGAAGGATGAGAACTGAGAAAATGCTTTTAGATTTGATAATTAAGAGATCATTAGAGAGAGCAGTTTTAGCTGAATGATGTAGGGAAGCAGTCAGTAGACTGAAGGTTGGTGAGAGTGAGAATGATAGAAAGGGGAGTCTAAGGGAGAAGATGGCATGGAATAAGATCAATTGTGCATGGAGATGAGTTTGCATTGGCAAAGGGAAAGGCTGCCTCTTCATGTAAGACGGTTGAAGGAGGAGGTAGTAGCAGAAGGCATCTGAGCGATATGAGTTGAAGAGGAAGAGATAAGAGTGAGCTTTTGCCACATAGCCTCATTTTTTTTTTTTTGTGAAGTATGAGTTAAGACCCTCAGCTGAAAGGGTGGAGGGAAGAAGATGGTGGGTTTGGGAAGAGAAGAAAAGCTTTAGAAAAGCAGCTGTGGTCAGTGAGATAGTGATAGTGGAGGTATAAAAAAAATTGCTTGCCACAGTGGAAGCCTGGTTGACTCGTGTAACATGAATTTGTGGTGGATCCTGTCAGCAGAGTTTGTGATTTTTTTTCAGGCATCTTTCAGCAGTATGTAAGCAAGAACAAAAGCAGTGGGTGGTTGAAGTAATCCAAGATTGGGGCTTAGCAGGGCATGACTGGCAATTTGATGGGGGAGCAAGAAAAGAGTACTCAAGCAGAGAACTCAAGAGATGAGTTGAGTGGATTCACCAAGGGGTCAAGATGAAGAAGAAGAGTGTAGTTAGTGCAGAAGTGATGGCTTGGGAAAGATTTGAGGGGTGGAGGAGGGATTAAAGGTCATGGTGATGATGACAAACAGGAAAGGTAGAATAACAACAGATTTGGGTCAGACAAAAGAATTTCAGAGTTCATAAACATGGAAATACAACACTTGTTTGTGGCAAGATGAAAAGTCTGACCGTTTCTATGTGTAGCTGAGGTGAGCTGGAGGAGTAGGTTATATGAAATGAGTAATTTGAGGAACTGTGAGATTAGGATGATTCAGGGAGTATCAATATGTATGTTGTGTGAGGGCAGGAGTTGGGGAGGAGAGAAAGACTGAGTCAGGCACTGGACTTGTCAAGGAAGGAAAGAAGGAGAGTGTCCTAGAAGTCCATAGATAACAGCTACCAGACTCTCGATTGGGTAATAAATATGGATTGAATGAACGTCAAAGGAAGACAGATTTCTTTGTGATGGATGTAGAGCAGGAACCTAGAAGATGCAGTGGAGAGCAAGGAGCAATCCTATCCCTCCACCTTGACCAGTGCATCTGGGGGTATGAATCAAGGTGCAGTCAGTCCAATGGTGGAAAAGGTGGCCAGGGAAGCGGCATCATTATGAGGGAGTCAGGTCTCAGAGAGTACAAGAGGAAAGAGTGAGAAAGGAAAAGGTTTGAGATGAAAGCAATTTTGTTACCAACGGAACAAGAATTTCCAGAATTTAGTGGAAGGGGTGGGTAGCTTTAGAGTGAGACATTGTTGGTGGGGGGTGGGTCGAAGGGAATGGAATAAAGGAACAGTCACTGGGGAGACAGAGAAAAAGATTTGGACAATGATAACAGAAGGTTCAGGATCCTTGAAATGGGAACAGCATATTGGGGTAGGAGTATGTTAAAAATGGAGGAATGAATTTAGGTAGATTATGATCTTTATTAGGGTTTTGGTCTAGTCCTCTGGTTGGAGTTGTCCCAGGGCATCAGGCAATGGTATGTGGCTGGATTAGGGGTTGTAGAGAGGCCGGAGTTTTATGAAGCTGGAGAGGTTGCTGGGAATGCAATGGCATTCTCCAGCTGGCACAGGAGGTTAGATGTCCCCCTCCTTTTCAGACAAGTGCAGGTAAAGAATTGTAGGATATAGGCTAGGGTGCCAGGAGCAAGATGGAAGCAAGAGATGAAAAGAAAGTGGATTCATGGTTCCAGGAAATGCCAAGCCTAGTGATTTAGATCCTTCCTAACATGGTCAGGGCAGGTCTTGTTGAGAAGGTAAAGTGACCATAGGCAGCAGGGTAAAAAATAGCCAGGGTGAAGATAGGTCTGCATGGCTCCAGTGAGTGCTGAATAGAGTGGCTTAGCTCTTTCCAGACACGTTACCTGGAGGTCCAGTTTGAGGGTGGGGTGGCTGTAAATGATTGGGTGGCAAAATATGATTCATTAATGGTATTATTTGGGGAAAGACTGCTTGTTCCCTGCTAATACCACCTTTGAGGATACCATCAATTCATATCTATATCTATATCTATATCTTAACATAAAGATTTTCTGTAGGTGAGAAAGTAGGTATGTTGGCCAGTAATTGTTGATGTTTTCTTGGTCGACTTTCTTTTTGGTGTTAATTAGGTGTTTGATCTTTTCCAACCTTTAAGTTGGCTTGTATATCCCTTCTTTAAGAAGGTCTGTATATCAATCATTTGACACTTTCAAAATGGTGATCCAGCATGGATCTTCTCTACAAACATTTGATCCAGTCTGGCTGCTTTTCCCATGTTTATTCCCAATATGGCCATTTTCACCTTCCCTATAAGCACATCTAGTACTGTTATTTTAAGATCTAAATACAGTGGTCCTATTGTACTTGATGGTAAAAAGTTCGTTATCCAGTCTTTGTTATTATCTCCTTATTTTGTCTTTACTCTGATATGATATTACATAATGTTAGCTCTCCTGCCAAGCTGTTTTTAATCTGGTTTTATTCTTCACTGCTCATAATTATCCTAGTGCCTGCCTTTGGAGATTACTTATATTCTACATATATCCTGTATCTATATAGTCATTTTTCATACTGTCTCTTGCATTGGAATTTGAGTTCCTTGAGGGCAGGAACCATGCTTTCTTTTTATTTCTAGTTCTTAGTACGGTGTCTGATATGTAGTAGGCACTTAATAAATGCTTGTTGACAAATCTATACTTTAAACCAGTCTTGCCTTTGTCTTCCATCTGTTTGCTTCACAAGTAAGCTGATTATGTGAGCCGACTAAAATACTTTCTGATCTCTTTTGGTCTTCTGGTTGCGGCAAATCAGTATTTAGGCAATTTCTGATGTCCATTTCCCATTTCTTATTGCTGATTACTTTAAATTGAGATGTTTTAGTTATATGCCATCTTTTGTCTCATTATTACTCTTTTCTCTTGCTTTATACAAATTCTAATGTTTTCACCCTGATAAACTGGTGATATGACTTAACGCAGACATGTGTTTATGGATTACTCCCACATCAGTAACAAGTCTTTTAGAGTATAATCTATTCCACTTTTCCTTAATGTTAATTGGTACTCACCATATTCATTGACTACCAATTCTTTTCTTGAAGTACATGTTCTTGATCCAAAGTCTTGGCTTTTCTCATTCCTTTTACCCAAACCAGGGGTGGGGAACCTGCAGCCTTGAGGCCACATGTGGCCCTCTAGGTCCTCAAGTGTGGCCCTTTGACTGAATCCAAACTTCACGGAACAAATCCCCTTAATAAAAGAATTTGTTCTGTAAAACTTGGACTCAGTCAAAAGGCTGAACCCAAGGACATGTGGCCTCCAGGCTGCGGGTTCCCCACCTCTGACTAAACAGTGTTTTCCCAAACATTTTTTTGTCACCCTCACCTTTCTCTACCTTTTGGTTGAAGTTACCAAATATTAGACTATATATCAATTTAATTTGGAGGCTCTTACTGAGTTCTTTGTAGAATTTCTCTATTTCTTTACATTTAGTAACCAATATTGGCACATAAATTGCAATTATTTTCATGACAGGCTTTCTGCAAATTCTTATAATTAGTACTGCATTTTTAGATGACCAGATATCCCATGAAATAGTGATTCTTGTTGCCTTTGGTTGTGTGATTAAAAATAACTTTGCCAACTTATTTCTTTGCCTCTCCAAGGGATACCCATGACCCTTCATTTCATTTAGCTGAAATTGCCTTCTGGTTTCATTTGTAGAGAGAATGTCAAGATTTATACGATTCAGCTCTTCTGTCAGTATCTCTAATCCCTGGTCATTGGACAAGTATATCATATTTATAGTACCAACAGTAAAAAACTAACAAAAAAAGTACCCAAACCTGTGTGATTCTTAGAACCCCTCTCCTCCTTTCCACCACTTTGCCATTGTTCCTACAGAAGCACAAGATGCAAAAAACTAAGAGGCACTTTTCCCTTGTTTCATGGTTTTGCTATGCCAAAAAATTTCACTACTCAGTGGCAAGCCTACTGGAGGTGAGCCTCTCTGTATTTGGCTGAATGGTTCCTCAGAAATCTATCTTTTATTTGCTGGGGCCATACTCAAAGTCTTTCTAAAATGGCATAATCTCATAGAGTTTATACTCTGGGAGCATAGCCTTTGAGAACCCAGAGTTACTTTTATGAGTCCAAAATGTTGTAGAGTAGGGTCCAGTGACAGTACCAAAATACATTAACCTAAAAAGATTACAAAAGCATACAAATATAAAAATGAATTTGTTGCAATTCATATTTCATTAATACAATTCCTTGTTTTCTGTTCAACATTATCTTCTTCTTTGATCAGATTTTTGGATTACTTATCAGACTTGTGTGTGTCTAATACAACTGCTATACCAGTAACTCAAGAACTCATCTGTAAATTTATGCTGAGTCCAGGAAATGCTGATATTCTCATTCAAACCAAGTAAGCATTTATAATAGAAACATTCTTTTCAGCTTATTATTCAGCTCCATAATAGTTCTTATCACAGCTGTTAACTGAGTTTATTAATAATTTTATTATGTATTATTTATTTGAAGGCTGGTTTCCATGCAAATAGACAATCCTTTGGAGTGTTCCATCCTCCCAGATGATATTGATGATGAAGAAGTCTGGCTTTACTGGATTGACAGCAATAAGGAACCTCATGGCAAAGCTATCCGGCATCTTGCACAAGAGGCTAAAGAAGGCACAAAGGCTGATTTAGAAGTCCTCACGTATTATAGGTCGAGTATTGTAAAAAACTGTAACTCATGATCTCAAGTGCTTATTGGAAATTTGATCAGACTCATGAATTAAAAAAATTTAAATTAAAATATTTAAGAATCATTTAAATATTTAAGGATTAAGGATTAAAATATTTAAGAAAAAAATTCTAAAAAAATATAGAGGTCAAGGTGCATGGAATATTTTAAAACTTTAAAAGAAAAACCCCCAAAACTATTGTTTTTCATGATTTTTTTTCTGATCATTTAAAAGTTTTGAACTATTGTACAAAACAAAGTGTTTTTTTAAATGTGAATATAGATTGCTTTCATTTTCATTGTATTTACAATGTTTAAAGATCTTAGGCAACTTATAAAAATGGTATTTCTAATGCCACAAATGTTGAAGTAATAAGGAAGGGAACATAAAATCAAAAGGATACAGGAATAACTTTTCCTGCTTTATTTTACTTTACTCCCCATTAACAGTCTATGGCCTCTTACTGAGTATTTGAAGGGCTTCAACATTTTATCTCCTGCTTCCATACATCCACATAGCCATCCTATTTGCTTGGAATAATAATAACAATAATAATAATAATAATAATAATAATAACTGAAGTTTATGCAATGCCTTAAAGTTTTCAAAGCATTCTCTATGTAATTACACTTTAGCCTCACCACCCCCCCCTCCCAAATCTGTGAGGTCGATACTATGGGTATCATTATTATGCCCATTTTATAGAGGAGGAAACTTTTGTTCATTCAGTCCACAAACATCTATTAAGCATCTATGATTTGCTATCCTAGGTACTAGGGATGCAAAGGCCAAAATGAAACAGACCCTGGAGCTTACATTTTATTAGAGGAGAAAAATGGACAAAAATAAGTAAATGCAAAATATATACGAAGTAAATAGTTTGTGTTGGTGGGGAGTAAGAGGGAGGAATAGGTGGGTTACTAGCAGCTAAAGTATCAGGCAAGGTCTATGTTACACCTAGATCTTTCTGACTGTAATTCCAGGACTCTTTCCACTGTACCTTACTGTTTCTCTATTTGGCTACTGGACCCAGATGGTTGTGGAGGAGAGAGTGAGGCTGGTAACTTTGCACAGCCCTCCCTCACTTAAATCCAGTTCACTTGCATGTCATGGCTTCACCTCCCTGATGTCATGGTCTTCTTTGAGAACCAAAGACAAACAGCAGCAGCAGTAGCAGCAAGTGTCTCTCTAGAATTCAATCTTTTTTCAACTCCACCTTTCTGACTTGTTATCTACTTTCAAGGCTCAGCTTGTAAACTATTATGTTTAGGAAGACTTCTCTGATTCTCTGTTAGCTGTTGCATTCTTCCTCCCTCCTCCCCTCCTCATCCCCATCAACTTTCTCTATTGTCTACTCTCAAATTATCTTAAATTTACAACCTTGTCTTTATATCTGCAGCACTTAGTATGGTGCTTTGCATTAAGCTGCTCAATATATATTTGCTTGAATTACTGTTGAATAAATTAGGATATTTTATTTGCTATTAAAAGAATTCAATTCCCTTATGATCTTTACTTGGAAATTATAGAGGAGATTCACAATTCAGGTAGGGGTAGACAGAAATAGGAAAGTTAGGAAATGGGGTAGATTTTTGAGGAAAGGTGTAGAGTTCTATTTTACCACACTGATTTTAAAACACATATGGGATATCCAGTTGGAACTACCTAATTGGCAGTTGGTTAATATGGGACTGGAACTCATAAGAAATGCTAACATGTTGATATGTTTAAGAAACTCTCATATGATGAATCAAAAAATGTAATGGTTAATATTTTTAAGGTATCAATTGAACCTCTTTGCAAGGATGTGCTTGGATCGTCAATATCTAGCCATAAACCAGATTTCTACCCAGCTTTCGGTAGATTTGATCTTACGCTGTATGTCAGATGAAAGCCTGCCATATGATCTTCGAGCCTCTTTTTGTCGCCTTATGCTTCACATGCATGTGGATAGAGACCCTCAAGAATCAGTAGTACCTGTTCGCTATGCAAGACTTTGGACAGAGATACCTACCAAGATCACAATACATGAGTAAGTCTAGTAAAGTTCACCAAAGCTCCAATACCTACGACTCTGATGAAAATTTCATGAATAAGGTCTTTCTTTTTTTTCTGATTCAGGTTATTAACCTTACACATTCAAACATGTAACTTTTTTTTTGTTCAAGATCACTATAAATTTTTGTATTGACGTATTTTATTTTTATAGCACCTATATTTCCCGATGAATCCCTTCCCTCTCCCAGAGAGCAATCTTATATTAAAGTATTAAATCAGAGCAAAAAAAAGCAAACCTAACCAACTTATCAAAAAAGTCTCATAGTTTAAAGCATTCCATACCCACAGTCCCCTGCCTCTATAAAGAAGCAAGGAGAGGGACTTTTTTATATCTCTTCTTTGGGGCCAAGCTTGGCCAGTATAATTTCATATCATTCCATTTTGATTGTTTTGTTGTCATTTCCATTTGCATTGTTTTTGTCATTGTGTATGTAGTTCTCCTGGTTTTACTTATGTCACTTTACAGCACTTCATATAAGTTTTCCCATGTTTCTCTGTATTCATAGTTTCTTATAGCACAGTGATATTTTATTACATTTATATACCACAACTTGTTTAGCCAAACCCATATGCTTTGTTTCCAGCTCTTTGCTACTACAAAAAGTGCTATTATGAATATTTTGGTGTATATCAGGCATTTCTTCTTGTCACTGACCTCCTTGGGATGTACGCTTACCAGTGGAATATTAGGGTCAAAGTACATCTGGACAGTTCTGTCATCTTTGGTAAAGATTACTTTTAATAAGCACTGCCATTAAAAGGGGGAGTAGAAGGAAAACAAATGGAAGAGACTTTCTAGAAAATAAACAGAAAAAATTCAGTTTTATTTAAAATGGAAACGACACAAAGGCCAGTTTCCACACTTGTGCTTTAACCTAAAACAACAGCTGAGTGTATGTATGTATATATATGTGTGTGTGTGTGTGTGTTCTTTAAAACCTGTCTACAACCAATATTTGGAATAATTTCATTTTGATTCTCTTTGTCGATCTTTGCAGATATGATTCTATTACAGACTCTTCGAGAAATGATATGAAGAGGAAATTTGCATTGACAATGGAATTTGTTGAAGAATACTTGAAAGAAGTTGTAAACCAACCATTCCCTTTTGGGGATAAAGAGAAAAACAAGCTTACATTTGAGGTAATTTACACTTCTTCATATTAAAAAAGAAAGTAATAAGTGGCCTGTTAGAGAGAGGGCAGTTTGTTAGGTGAGAGAATTAAAAAGGTGATGAAAAGTATGATTTGAATCTTTCATCTGGTTTTGATTAAAATTCATATTTATACCAACTACTTATTTCTTTTGTTTCAATTCCATTCTTAAATCTTGATGGCTTATGGTCATTACAACAATTTAATGAATCAGCTTCATTAGGCATTCTTGCATTGATGGGCAAAGTCATTTGTGCATATAAATCACTATAATCTAACTATCTTCTTCATAGTTGTAGCAATAGTTTCTTCTCCTTTTCACACTTAATTAGAATTTATTCATGCTTTGTCCTATTACATGACAACATTGGGACAAAGTCAGAGAGGTTCTTAGATCACTGGATCTTTGCTCTATCATGTTTTATCTGCTTGATAACAAAGCAGCACAGGAAGTAACATTTTCTTGCCAAAAATAATAGACCATATTTCTTTTTAGTGGAAATCCTTGGATTCTCTTTACTTCATTGACATAGTCGTTTATTAAAAGACTGGTCTAAATGGGTTAATGCGCTTCAAAAATGCAAGTAATTACCTTTCAAATTTATCTAATCAACCTGAATTTGCCTCAGAAATTTTTTTATCTATTTTCTAAATTTAACAGTTAAGTGATTTCATTCTGACAAATCCAGATTTGGGGGGAATCAGAATTTATATTTTTAGCTTTAGTATGAAATATTTTTACTAGTCTTTAAAGAATAAGAAATATTTAAAAATAATGAATGTTTAGTATTTCAATGTTCATCACATTCATCTCAGTTTTTCTTTTTCTCTCCCTTATTAAAGGTGGTACACCTGGCTCGAAATCTTATTTACTTTGGATTTTACAGTTTCAGTGAGTTGCTAAGACTGACAAGAACACTTCTGGCTATTCTGGATATTGTACAGGGACCCATGTCATCATACCTGGAAAGATTAAGCAAATTTCAAGATGGAGGTGAGAAATCTGGAGAAAACATAAGTATGATAAAAAAAATTCTTTGATGATTGTTAGTGGTTTTTCTTGCTGGCTACTTAGAGATGAATGATTAAAATCCTTTAATGTGTGATCATATTTTGTAGATATGGATATAATATTTTTTTTTCTTTTCATCCTCAAAATAACCCTGTGAGGTCAATTCTGCGGTTATCATTAACCTCACTTTATTTTTTTATTTTATTTTATTTTTTTTAAATTTCTTAAATGCAGTTTATTTATTTAACATATTTGGTTTTCAGCATTGATTTTCACAACATTTTGAATTACAAATTTTCTCCCCATTTCTACCCTCCCCCCCACTCCAAGATGGCTTATATTCTAGTTGCCCTGTTCCCCAGTCAGCCCTCTCCTCTATCACCCCCCTCCCCTCTCATCCCCTTTTCCCTTCCTTTCTTGTAGGGCAAGATAAATTTCTACACCCCATTACCTGTGTACCTTATTTTTTAGTTGCATACAAAAACTTTTTTTGTTTTTGAACATCTGATTTTAAAACTTTGAGTTCCTAATTCTCTTCCCTCTTCCCTTCCCACCCACCCTCCCTAAGAAGTTGAGCAATTCAACCTAGGCCACACATGTATTATTATGTATAACCCTTCCACAATACTCATGTTGTGGAAGGATAACTACATTTTGCTCCTTCCCAACCCATCCCGCTTTATTGAATTTTCTCCCTTGACCCTGTCCCCTTTCCAAAGTGTTTGTTTTGATTACTTCCACCCCCATCTGCCCTCCCCTCCATCATCCCCCCGCCTTTTATTTTTTTTTTATCTTCCTCCCTCTTCTTTCCTGTGGGGTAAGATACCCAACTGAGTATGTATGGTATTCCCCCTCAGGCCAAATCTGATGAGAGCAAGGTTCACTCATTCCCCCCTCACCTGCCCTCTCCCCTCCTCCCATAGAACTGCTTCCTCTTGCCACCTTTATGCGAGATAATCCACCCCATTCTATCTCTCCCTATCTCCCTCTCTCAGTATGTTACTCTCTCATCCCTTAATTTCATTTTATTTCTTTTAGATATCTTCCCTTCATCTTCAACTCACCCTGTGTCTGCTCTCTCTCTTTTACATATATATATATAAACACATATATATATACACATACATACACATACATACATATACACATAGATACATACATACATACACATTCACTTATATATATATATATATATATATATATACCTAAACATATATATATATATACATATGCATATTCCCTTCAACTACCCTAATACTGAGGTCTCATGAATCATACTCATCATCTTTCCATGTAGGAATGTAAACAAAACAGTTCAACTTTAGTAAGTCCCTTGCAATTTCCGTTTCTTGATTACCTTTTCATGCTTCTCTTGATTCTTGTGTTTGAAAGTCAAATTTTCTATTCAGTTCTGGTCTTTTCACTGAGAAAGCTTGAAAGTCCTCTATTTTATTGAAAATCCATATTTTGCTTTGGAACATGATACTCAGTTTTGCTGGGTAGGTGATTCTAGGTTTTAATCCTAGCTCCATTGACCTCTGGAATATCGCATTCCAAGCCCTTCGATCTCTTAATGTAGAAGCTGCCAGATCTTGGATTATTCTGATTGGGTTTCCACAATACTCAAATTGTTTCTTTCTGGCTGCTTGCAGTATTTTCTCCTTGATCTGGGAGCTCTGGAATTTGGCAACAATATTCCTAGGAGATTTCTTTTTGGGATCTATTTGCGGAGGCGATCGATGGATTCTTTCAATTTCTATTTTGCCCTGTGGCTCTAGAATATCAGGGCAGTTCTCCTTGATAATTTCCTGAAAGATGGTATCTAGGCTCTTTTTTTGATCATGGCTTTCAGGTAGTCCAATAATTTTTAAATTATCTCTCCTGGATCTATTTTCCAGGTCAGTGGTTTTTCCAAGGAGATATTTCACATTGTCTTCCATTTTTTCATTCCTCTGGTTCTGTTTTATAATATCCTGATTTCTCATAAAGTCACTAGCTTCCACTTGCTCCAATCTAATTTTTAAAGTAATATTTTCTTCAGTGGTCTTTTGGACCTCCTTTTCCATTTGGCTAATTCTGCCTTTCAAGGCATTCTTCTCCTCATTGGCTTTTTGGAGCTCTTTTGCCATTTGAGTTAGTCTGTTTTTTAAGGTGTTGTTTTCTTCAGTGTATTTTTCAGTATTTTTTTGGGTCTCCTTTAGCAAGTCACTGACCTGTTTTTCATGGTTTTCTCGCATCCTTCTCATTTCTCTTCCCAATTTCTCCTCTACTTCTCTAACTTGCTTTTCCAAATCCTTTTTGAGTTCTTCTATGGCCTGGGGCCAGTTCATGTTTTTCTTGGAGGCTTTGGTTGTAGGCTCTATGACTTTGTTGTCTTCTTTAGGCTGTATGTTTTGGTCTTCTTTGTCACCAAAGAAAGAATCCAAAGTCTGAGACTGAATCTGGGCGCGTTTTCGCTGCCTGGCCATATTCCCAACCAACTAACTTGACCCTTGAGTTTTTCAGTGGGGTATGACTGCTTGTAGACTAACGAGTTCTATGTTCTACGTTTGGCGGGGAGGTGCCAGCTCTGTCCGAGCCGCACTCCTCCTTCCCCAAGAACCCCCCAGTCCAGGCTGGACTTAGATCTTCAGCAGGCTGTTGCACTCCTGCTCTGATCCGCCACTTAATTCCTCCCACCAGGTGGGCCTGGAGCCGGAAGCAGCAGCAGCCGTAGCTGCCCCACCTCCGCTGCCCCCGGGGCTGGAAGCCGAACCGCGAACTCCTTCCACTCCCCGCAGCTTTTCCCACTAACCTTCTCCGCAGTCTTTGGTGTTTGTGGGTCGAGGGGGTCTGGTAACTGCCGCAGCTCACATATTCAGGGCGCTAGGGCCCCCTCCGCCCGGCTTCTGGTCTGTGTCGTCCACGCCGCTCAGGCTGGGCTCTGCTCCACTCCGTTCCCAGCTCCCAGCTCCGTGTGGAATAGACCTCACCCAGAGACCATCCAGGCTGTCCTGGGCTGGTGCCCTGCTTCCCTCTGCTGTTCTGTGGGTTCTGCCGTTCTAGAATTGGTTCAGAGCCATTTTTTATAGGTTTCTGGAGGGACTCGGGTACGGAGCTCACTCTAGTCCGTGCTTACCAGCCGCCATCTTGGCTCCGCTGGATATAATATTTATATAATACTTTGTATTATATACCACTTTTCTCACAATACTCTTATGAGGTGACAATCATGAGTTTTATTATTAGCATTGTGCAGAACTTACCGAAGCCCAGAATTGTTAAATGATGTATCTGAGGTCACAGGGCAAGAAAGTAGAGCCAGGACTCAAATCTAGGTTGTACTCAGTGGTCACTTCCCAATTCTCAGAATCCTGCAATTCTGTCCCACTTCAGTCTTGCCTAGATGTCTGACTGGTTGGCTGAGGCTTTGGGAGAGGACTCTGGTAGAGAACCTCAGGGTCTAGCCTCTGAAGACATTAGAAAATGAATCCTGGGTATAGTACCTAATTGGTACTCAGCAGCTGGCCACTGAGTTGATACTCAATTAGGATCTAAATAGCCCTGATAGTTAAGGACCCAGTTGCTTGCCCTGCCCTCTCTATCTACTTGCTGGCAATAGAATGGACAAATTTCTATTAGAGACACCTGATATGTAAATATTATTTAAACATCTCTGTGACAAACCACTTTCCATAGTATTCAATGGCAATTTTGTGTATCTCTTCACAAACTACTGTTTTGGGTATCTCTTCTTCCTTTCTCTGTCACCTCCTTGAAAGGGTCATCTTACCCTCACTGCCTTAATTTTCTTTTTACCTTTTATTCTCTTATCAACCAATCCCTTTCAATCAACCCTACCATTGAACAGCATCCTACTAGGTTGCCAAGTGATTTTTAAATTGCTAAATTTGATGGCTTTTTTCCAGTACTCTTTCTACTCGAATGGCATCTAAGATACTGCTCTTTCTCCTCCTCCTTGGCTGGCTGCTTTTTCTCCGTCTCATTTTCTAGCTTATCATACATCTCCTGCCCATTCAATGTGAATGTCCCCAGTGCTCGGTATCAGGCCTTGTTCTCCAATCGTGGCTCCCTTTGTTTGAGGTCCTGTTGCATATTGTCAGATAACTCTGAGATCATGCTCTGCTTGTCAGCCAGAACGCCTCCATGTTGCCTACTATTTACCATTCCTATGCCTGGTCTTTGACCTGTTACCTACTGCCATACTTTCTTGATGTTCATATATACATACAAACATCCTCCTGGTGTACTTCAGGAACTTTTATTGATTGCCTAGTCTTCTCATGCCATGTAGATGTGTCTAGTCTCTTGGTTTCAACTGTCCTAGGTTTGGTTCACAAAACCTCTTTGCTGACATTATTCTTGTTTTGTGTCTGACTAGCTTTTTTTTTCTTTTTTTTTGTAAATCAGGACTCTAATTAGCCTTCTCACAAACTTCCCTCATAATAATTCTATTCTAGCACAGTAGGGGTACAGCTTAAGGAGAAAAATTCTTTCCCCCCTCCTTGATGAAATGGCAGGTCAGATGCAGTGGGTTGGAAGAAGAGGCATGACTGGAAGGAAAAGGCCTGCAGTTCCTGGGGCTCTGCTTTGTTTCAGCCTCAAAGGTGGCAACTTTAAATAGGATATGCACAGACAGTATTCAAGAGATTTTATGGCCAATGCAGTAGGTTTAAATGTCGGTAATTAGTGTTTGTTGCAAAGAGGATGAATAGCTCAGGAAACTGGCAATTAAAGAAGTTTTCTTTTCTTTCCTTCTGGGTCATTGGTTAATATTCAGCCCATACCCCGTGAGTATGGGTGGAAGCTGCCATCATCTGAGCACTGGTTGGTGGTCTCAGTCCAATTCCTAGTGTATGACTGTTCACCATCACAGTTATTACTAATTGGTGGTCTCCACAGAAACTACCGGGCTTTGAGCCTGATCTATTGTTTGTTCCCTAGAGGTGGTCCATTCAGAAAACTGTTGAAGCACAATAATAGAGGAACACAGGGAGTGAACACGGCCTCTGCCTGTTCTGCAGGAAAACAGAAGATGCTAATCTGTGCAAATATGAAGCTAGCACCTCTCATTGGCTATACATCTCATTTGAGAATAAAAATATTGTTTTTCCAAATAAGGGTGCTTACTCTCAGCATGCCATGTTGTTGAGTCAATTTGCTTTTCCTAATACCTATCATTTGCTCTTGCAGCAAATTTAAAATGCACAGGCGTCTTTCACTGTAATTGATCTGTTGGGTACTTGTATTATGTCAAGCAGTGTTCTCTCTCTGTCCCTGAAAGCAAATGCAGACACCAACAAATAGAATGCATGTTTGTGACTATATGATGCTTTACATACATCTCTTTTGTAAAAATCACAAATAACAAGCTTTTGTACAACTTTGAAGAATTTGTTACATTGATGACATTAATTCAGGGAGAGGAAAATTTAGGATACTACTGTAGCAGGAGTGGGTCTGTTTTCCGACATCAGAAAAAAAGACACGTCAGGGAACACAGAGTAAATCCCATCTACATAAATCTAGTGTGCAACATGACCTATGTTAAGCCTAGATTTCAGAATCTAGGTTCGCTCAGGCTAAAGGGACAGTATTCTCTCCAGTTCTCAAGCCAAAGTTTAATTGATGGCTGAACTTAGGTTTGGCCAGAGTAGAATACTTGGCACAAGTTGAAAATATGTTAATGTTTTGGCTTTTAAAAAAAGATTATGCAGCCATGCCTATTACTATTTGCTTGTCTCATGTGGACTATTATGCTTGAATATTAATTTCTAGCTTGGAGAATCATCACCCTGTATCTCCTGAGAATCAAAAAGAGCGGAAAACTTTTCATCATTTCATAAGTCTTGTCTTCACTCTTGGCAAAGGCAGCAACGACATCTAAGACAGGGCCATGGTGTTTGAGCCACTTCTGAGATCCTTAGAGCTGGCTGTGTCTTGGCCTACCTATTCAGTCCTTTTTCTTCCTTTCTCCCCCTACACATGCCTTCTAGCCCAGTCCAAAGAGTCTAGCTGCTATTCCCAAATCTTTGCATTTTTCTTCACACTATTCCTTTTACCCAGAATGCCTTCCTCTTTTTCTTTCTACCTATCAAGATAGGTGGCTAGGTAGTGGGAGAAGGTGCAGGTCTTGGTGTCCAAAAGACCTGAGTTCAAATCTGCCTCACACTCCCTAGGTGTGTTTATCCTGGGCAGGTCACTTAACTTCTTTCTGTGTGTTTCCTCATCTCTAAAATGGGGATAATAATGGCACTTACCTTCCTTGATTGTGAGGATCAAGTGAGTTAATAACATGTAAAGTGCTTCGCAAACTTTGAAGAGCCATCAGAAGAGAACTGATTTTGTTGCTGTTCCTGTTTTTGTGTTTAGGCTCTTCATAACTCTCTAGTTATATTTTTGTGATTTAACTCAGGTGCTACAATGAAATGTGCTTTTTCATAGACACCGACTTTTTCTTAAGTTCCTTATTTATCATAGATGATTACTAACTAAGCACCCAATCACTCTAACTACACAAAATGGTAAAGGCTGCTTTATTTATTTTTTCAGTGGTGATGGTTTACTAATTGATCAATAACATAATTGAAATGCATGATGCATGTAGTGGGTGGGTGAGTGAAGGACTGGGACCTGGAAAGAGGTGGTTTTGAGGCTTAAAAAAATGTTTGCATTCCTTAAAAAGCTCACTTGCCTACAGAGATGATTAATTTTAGTCAATTTTTGTACTCAAAATTGCACTCATTTTTTGTTTAAAAAAAAAACCACATCAATTAAAAAAATAGTGGGCTTCTTAAGCTGCTTTTCAGTATTTAAGATCCTCATGTAAAATATCTTACTTTAAAGCTGAAAGGAAGAACCCAAAGGTTTATCAGTGTACTGTCATCAAGGAGGAGGGTGTTTTTAAATATGAGGTTAGATGATCAATGGAATATGATGAAATTATGATCTGAAGAGGCTGTCTTTGGCACAAGTTGAAAAAAAAAAGTGTAGGTGATAGCAGTTAACAACCTTTGTATATTTTTTTTCTGTGTGCCTGTGGACCAGGGAAGAGGTATAATTCAGGGCTTGATGAGTATTTCTGTCTCTCTTCTCTCTCTCTTTCTCTGTTTGACTGATGTGCTATTTTTACATCACAAACATTTACAGATTATTCTGCTTTTTGAGAGGTCTTTTGCAATGAAGTAAAATTAATAATATAGTGACCTCATCTGAAAGTAGCATCCTGCCTCTACCTTTATTAAAAAAATGAACAGAAATCCTTTTTCTTTCCTTCCTACCTCCTACTCCATTAGAGAAAAAAAAACCCACAAATTTCTTACTACATATGAGGTATTCAAACAAAATGAATTCCCTCAATGGTTGAGAAATTGCATATGTGTATGTCTCATTCTGCACCCTAAATTGATAACCTCTCTATAAAGGATAGCATATTTCATCATTGGAATGGAATCATGAATGGTGATTGTACTGATCATTGGTCTTACAGCTTTCAAAGTTGTTTTTGTAAAAATTTTTCTCTTGGCTCTGATCGTTTCATTCTTCATCAGTTTATAAGTCCTCAAAATCATTCATTTTTATAATACTGATATTGTAGTACCAATTGTTCTGGTTCTGCTTACTTCACTCTTTATCACTTCACAGAAGTCCTTCTGTGTCTTTGACATCATCTATAATCTTTATGATGTTGTTAGCCTGTTTGCTAATATTTTATTTAAAAATTTTTTCATCTATGTTCATCATGTATTATTTCCTGTTTTGGTTCTCTGTGGCTTATGTATTAGGACTATATCTGTGTCATAGGAAGAATTTCATAGGATCCTTTCTTTGGATATTTTTGTTTGTTATTAAACAAATTTTAAATTATTACAATTTATGTAATATTGGAATTGCTTGTTGAGTGCTTGATAGAATTAATTTCATTCAATTCTTCTGGTCCTGGAGATTTTTGGGTTTTCTCCCTTTAGAAGTTTATGGTTTGTTCAATTTCTTCCTCTGTAATTATCTAGTTCTCCTATTAATTTGGGTATTTTGTATTTTTGTAAAAGTGTATTTCCTTTAAATTATTGGTTTTGTGGGTATATATCTGGACAATATAGTTTCTAATTCTCTTTGGAGAGATCATGTTAACAATTCTCCTTTATAGACTGGCCTAGACCTTTAGGGAGATAATTATTTGAGGATGACATACTTCAGGATGTTTAGCTATTTTTTTCCTGGTTGTAAAACATTGTTTGAATAATCATTTCTTTCCTTTAGTTGTCTTTTTCTTTTGGCCTTTCTACTTTTTTCTTTTGATTGAGAATATTATGGAATTAATGGTGCTGCTTAGCAGAAGAGTGTGCTTGAATAAAGCAAATACAGAAATCATTTGTTTATGGTGCATTCTGTACATTTTATGACAAAATTCTGCAGGAAGACTATAAAAACTCATAAGATTTACAGGAAGTTTATGTTCCTTACAAAGAATGTTAAGTAATAAAGAATTTAGGTAAAATGTATATTTTTAGGTGCTAGTCCTTAATCTTTCATAAATGAGTGACATTTTGTATAAAAAAAAAATCAAGCAATGTAAAATTGTTCAAAGTTAAGAGTCCAAGCAAGAATAAAATTATGGGCCACATAGAAGGGTTAACTCCTGTGTGCTGCGACTCCATAAAAGAAAACAGATAGTTATGATGAAATGATGACAGGCTTACAGAGACTCAGCTCCAGGGCTAATCATTGCTAACATTTATATAGTGCTCTTAAGTTTTGCAAAATGCTTTACATCAATGCTGTCAAATTCAAATGAAAATAGGCACCCTATGGATTGTATATTGACTCAGAAAACAACAAATTAATATTATCTATATTGTATTGAATCTTTATTTTGTTAAATATTTCCCAAATACATTTTAATCTTGTTTTGGCTGTACTGAGGAGTTTTGTGACAGTGAGTTTGACACCTGTGCTTTACATGTTATTTAATTTGATCCTCACCAAAACCCTGTGAGGTCATTATTATTACCCTCATCTTACAGATGAGGAAACTGAGACTGAGAGAGGTCAAATGAATTGCCCAGAGTAGCACAGAAAGTGAGTGTGTGAGGGAAGACTGGAACCAAAGTTTCCGTGACTCAGATCACCACCACACTATTTAGCTGCTCTTAAGTGCTATAGTAAGGTATATCCACACAGGGGACATAGTTCTATGGTGTTTGGTTGTGTCATGTTTACAAACCCCTTCCCTTAGACCAACCTATAGAGTAAGGAGTGGAAATACAGTATTCTTTAGATAGAGATGAGAAAAAAGGATGAGAGATTGTCAGAGCCACGATTTGAACCCTGGTCTTCTCACTAAGCCTATGTTCATCCATTACACCACGTTGCACTACCTTTTTAAAATAATATTTTATTTCCCAGAATTTGGGAATGTTAAAAAAAAGTTCTCCCTCTGGGATGATTAATGAACATACTGCCTGAAATTAGAATTCTTCAGAGATCTTATTAGCACATCTCTATCAGGATGACTATATGTCCTTTTCCTTTGGATTTGGGTTCAAGCAACTTTGGTCCAAAGGGGAAAAGGCAGCTGCTACAGCCTTAGATTGTACTTGTGTTCTTACATACCCTTGAAGATGTCCTCTATGATTCACAGCCTATCATTCTCAGGCTAGAGGAGGAAAGAGACAGAGATAAGGAGGAAGGGAAAGGAGAGGCAGGAGTGTTGGGCTAAAGCTAAGCTTTAGCCACTAAAGCAATGAGTGCTGACTAATTCTACTCTCCCATGACCCTAGCCAGCAGCAAGCAGCCAGTCAATTCCTTTAACTTGTCTGCTGTGGTAGACAAAATATGTTCTGCCTAGAGAAGCCCAGTCAGACCATGTAGTAGCTGTTTCAAAGCAGAAATAACAATGTTTGTGTGGAAATTATGTGGGAAAACAATGAGTGTTTTCTTTGGGGGGAAAGGATATTATTTCCTCTCCAAAAAATTCTTATTTTTATTGATGCCTTTTGTTTTTTTTTTATATATTTATTTCTAAGAATATACTTCCCCAGCTTTCTCCAGCAAGCAATCCCCTTTAACAAGGACTTCAAGAGGAAAAAAAAAGTAGAACAGCAACTTTGTCTGCCAATGTACATAACATTCCACACTCCAAGTCCTCAAGCTCTGCTGCAATGGGAGGAAGAAAGCACACTTTGTAAACTCCTTTCTGTTTAACAAATGACTCCTGAATAAAAAATAAAATGTTAGTGGCAGAATTCAAGACTGTAACTCAGGCTTCTTGTTTCCTAAAACACCAAATTAGTTGTTCGTTATGGTTGCTTCTCACTGCACATGGTGCTAAGTAGCTGTGAAGGGAAAACAAGGAACAGCTAAGTTCAACAGGTAACTCTATTTCAGTGTAGGAACACTAGGGATGGCAGTGTAGCAGATGGATTTTAAGGGAGCAGCATGGTGTAATGGGGAGCGTTAGAATGGGCTCAGGGTTGGTCACTAATTAGCTGTAGGGCCTTGGACAGGTCATGATCTCTCTGGGCCTTGGATATCTGATCTCTGGAATGAGGGTGTTATTAAAAAGCTTCTTAATGTAAAAACTTCTAAGATTTTAATCTGTAACCATCTGGGGGCATATAATTAGACTTGATTCATCAGGAGCAAATCTTGCTTTGGAGTTTGACATTTGGCAGTTACTCAGATTCGACTTGGGGATATTGCAGACATTATTGACAGTTTAATTGTAGCTCTGTTTAGATCTACTTCTCTATTAACTCTGCATGCTGAGAAACCCTTTTGTAGTGGAAACAGTTATTTGCTAAGAGGAAAACTGTTTCATGGAAGGTTTGAAAGGAAGAACTTTGCTCTAGTCTAAAAGAAGGTGCTATTCCCAGCAAGTCATGTATTTATAAGACCTGGAGTGTGTGTGTTTGTGAAAGAGAGAGAGAGAAGGGGGGTGGTGGTGGTGGGAGGGAGGAAAACAGGAAGGCTTCTCATGTACTTTGCATTTCACTGGGAATCCCAAGATTATATAGATTTAGAACTGCAAGGAACCTCTCACAGATCATCTATCTAGTTCAATCCTTTTGTTTTACCAATGGGGTAACTGCAGCCTAGAGGTTAAGTAAATTGACTACATAGTGACCAAAGTCACAGTAAGTTAGCAGATCTGGGATTTAAACCCACGTGTTATAACATGATGCAGCAGAAAGTATCTTAGATTTGGAGTCAAAGGACATGGGTTCAAACCTTAGCTGTGACACTATGTAGGCAATTTACTCACCTCTGGGCTGCAGTTACCTCATTTGTAAAGTGAGAGGACTGAACCAGGTGACCTCTGAGTCAGTACTTGGTGGGTGGTATGTTCAGTAACTTTCAGTTGTGTACAACTCTTGGAGACCCCATTTGGGTTTTTCTTGGCAAAGATACTGGAGTGGTTTGCCATTTCCTCCTCCAGCTCATTTTACAAATGAAGAAATTAAGGCAATCAGGGTTAAGTGACTTGCCCAGGGTCACGGAGCTGCTAAATGTCTAAGGCTGGATTTGAAAGCAGGTCTTCCTGACTCCAGGCCTGGTACTCTATCCATTGCACCCTGGCTGCCCTAGGTTCCTTGGTAAATTTATTTAAATTCTCTGAGCCTTAGGTGTATTTTTCTTCTGTAAAATGAGATGTTTGGACTAGTTGATTTTAAAAGTTCATTACAACTCTGACCTTAGATATCAGTCAGTCAACAAGTATTTACTGTTGCCTATGTGTCACTATATTAAGTGCTGGGGATATAAGAATGAAATAACTCCTAGTCTCATTGAATTCACATTCTAATGTGGGAGACAAGTACATACAGAAAATATATACAGTATGGAAAGTTAAGTGTATACACAAAGTAATTATAAGGTAAATTTACAAAGTAAACACAAGTAGCTTGGGAGAGAGGAAGGATAGAAGCTGTGGGGATCTGGAAAGTCTTTATGCAGGAGATGGTGCTTGACCTAGACCTTAGAGGAAGAGGAATCTAAGAGAGTACATTCTAGGTATAGAGGATGGCCAGTCCAAAATCACAGAGGCAAGAGACAGGATATTGTGAGTGAAGAAATAGAAAGGCTGTTTGGCTGAGCTAAAGTGAATGGGGCTCGGGGTGGAGATAAGGTCCAGTGAGGTTGCAAAGGTAGGGTGGTAGCAGTGTGTAGCATACACAGGAGTGATAAGAAACTTGAGGTGAAACCAATTATGAAGTTGTTGCCAATAATCTAAGGGAGATGTAGTAAAGGCCTGAATGAAGGTGGTAGGTGTAGTATGAATATGGAAAAAGGATTAAATGTGAGAAATGTTGTGAAAGTAGAAGGTTTGGCAACTGATTGGTATTTGGGTTGAGGGCGTGTGAGGAGTCAGGGATGGATAATGCTGAGACTATGAGTCTGAGACACTGGACAAATGGGAGAGGAGCTTTGACAGAAATAGGGAAATATGGAAGAGGGGAGGTATTAAAGTTTCTGCCTCCTTTCCACTAGTGTAACTGATAGTTCACTACCATTACTGTACAAAGAAAAATGGCAGGTGCCAAAAGACTTGCACCAAGATCTCTTCTAAATATTAAATCATTAAACAAAATCACAACATCCTAAGATCATAAATGTAGAATCTAATGAAGCTAGAGAAAATTTTATTTTCAACCTGGAGCTTAATGAGCTATAAATCTCAAATGACTGAATATTTTTTACATTTCTTGTATACTAAATTTACTTTTTTACAAAAGTAGAGTTGATGCTCCTTTTAAATTTTTTTTATTGCAAATATAATTGCTATTAACAAAAATGATAAAACACATCTGCTAAATAAGGATTACATTACATAAAGCCTTTAGAATTTCACATTATAGAACCAAATGAATTAACAACAAATATTTTTTAAATGTTTTTGTCCTGAGTCCTTTTTTAAGTCTATCTGAAGTTCTGCTACTTTTGGTTCATCTTTCCTTCCTACTGGAATAACTAATTAACCAAAACACCCAAACTGTTCTCTACTCTGGTCAAATTAAAGTTTACAGTATCAAGCTCATTGCCAGACAGTTGGTAGATGACAAAATTTTTGTTCACAGCAACTATAGTCTCTTGAGATACATGGGGATTGTGATCTGCATCTATGGAGAGAATATCTGTATCAGTGGTATCAAAATCAAACCTGAAGGCAGCATACTGACTCAGAAAAACACAAATTACTATTACCTAGGTTGTTGTATTTTTATGTATTTTGTTGGACATTTTCCAATTACATTTTAATTAGGTTTGGGCTATAGTCAGTTTTGTAGCTGGAGATGGAAACTTCTTGATCTATAGTAATGGAAGTATAGGATATTGATTTTTCTAGATTTTTTTTTGGGGGGGCAATTGTGACTAATAAAAAAAGATTTATCTGTTCAGTAAAATTAGGCAATTACATACAACTACTTTTTTTTTTTTAAATCTTTATCTTCCCTTTATCTTCTTTTAAAAAAAATCACTTTATTGGTTTAAAAACTTTTTTTAGAACACCTTCATTTCCCAATATATTCCTTACTCCTTCCCAACCACGGAGTCATCCCTTATAGTATTAAAAAGAGGAAAAAAAAACAACCAGCAAAAGCAACCAGCACATCAATTTTGTCTGACAGCAAACAGAGTTTTGCAACCTGTCGTCCCACACCTCTGCAAAGAAGTGAGGGAAGTAAATTTTCTCAGTTCTTTTTAGGGTCAAACTTGCTTCTTATAAAACTCTGCAGCATTGTTTTGTTTTTTGAGGGTTTTTTAGTCAGTTTTTTTCATTTACATCATAGCTTTTGTGTACATTTCTCCCCTTATTTTACTTCATTCCACATCAGTTCATATAAATACTCACACTGAACAGTAACAACTCATTATGTTCTATTTTGCTTCTAGGTCTTTGTTATATGAAATCTTTCTTTTTCTTTGACCTCCTTGGCATATGCCAAACAGTATGATCTCTGGGTCAAAGAGTATGGATATTTTAGCCAACTTTTAGAGTATAATAATAAATTACTTTCCAAAATGGGTGGATCACTTCACAGCTCCATTAGCTCCACCAACATGGGCTATTCCCTATTTCTTGTCTTTGCCAATTTACTGGATATAAGGTAAAATGCTGTTTGATTCACATTTATCTCATTATTAGGGAATTGGAGCAATTTTTCATATGGTTAATGGTATGTATATAGTAGTGCCTCATTTGAAATATTTTTCATATCTTTGACCATTGATCCATTGATCTTATCCATTTGATAATTCACAACATATGTTGGCTATCGTATACTTATAAGAGCTATTTGACATAAACATCTTTTTCCTAATCAATGCTTTCTCTTTTCTGTAAATGAAATTACCTATTTTATCTTAGTCATTTGTACACATTATTTAAGTATATTCCCTTTAACCATCGACTGTGAGGTATATTTGATTTCATTATCTTTTATTTACTGAGTGTTCTTTCATATTCAAGTTTGTATATCCATTTTTGACCTTATTACGTTACATTATGTAAGCTGTTGGCCTAAAACTAATCCCAGCAGTCCTTGTCAAATAGGGAGTTGTTTCTCAAGTAATTTATAGTCTCAGATTTATTCAATATTGGGTTATTCAGTTAGATTATTTCTGATTCTTCCTTACATAGTCTGTTTCATGGATCTACTACTGCTTTATAAGTTAAGGAGGTAATACCCTTCATTTCTACCTTTCCATTTCTTTTGTATTCTACATCATTTGTTCTTCCAAATGAATTTTATTATTTGTCATTATTTGTTCAGAGTGTTTGTAATTTACCTTTAAGTCTGGGGAGTATCTAGTAGATTGACTCCCTGGTATTTTGTGCATTTTCTACATAGCTTGAACAGAACCTCTGTGTGCAAAATTCTTACTGGATTTCTATTATTTTATGACAGAATTATGAAATCTTGGGTTTCTATTTTCTAAATCTTTTCTTATGCTCACATACTTAGAAGTGGAAAGGACCCCTAATGTCACATAATTCAAACCCCTCCTTTTACAATTGAGGAAATTTAGGCCCTGAGAGGTTAAGGAAGCTACCAAATATTATATAGGTACTAAGTAGCAGTAGATCCTAACTCAAGTCCTTCTATACCAAATCCCAAACTGCTTATATTGTATTGTTGTTTTCCATAGCCATTGCTTATCTTTTTTATTCTCCTAAGTGCTGTTTTTCTCCTGTATTTATCTGAGCAAAACTTATCCCAATGAATTTAAATTTGCTGCTGAGTTAGGAGCAAACTCAGCAAAATATTTTTTATGCTCATCTAGTCTTTCTGTTGTTTGTATTTGTAGCTGATGTTGAAGGTAGCTTTTTCATCTGGAGTTTTTCAAGGCTACTTTTTGCTGTACAATTTAAAAGAAATATATGAAACTACCTTTTTGTAGTATCTAGGACTGTGACATTTATTAAGAAGCAATGAAAATCACTAGGAATGGAAAAGAACCAATGGCAGACTATTAAGCCTATGATTCACATGACTACTTATGTTTGTGTAATATTCTACTCTTTAAGCAACTCTTATAATAATTATACAGTGTTTTACTATTTACAAATTTCTATTTTATATGATCATAAGAACAGCATCATGACAATGTATGGATATATACAGAGAAGCCCAAAAGTCTTAGTGAAGTTTTGAGCTTGAATAGCTAAAAATTGCATTGAGAAATTTTGGGACATCCATAATCCCCATTTTACCTACGAGAAAATTTAAAACTTCTATCTCAGTGTTCCCTTTATTATGCCACATTACTTTTCATCACCAACAACTAAGGCCTTCTTACTAGAGTAATGAAGCTTTTAATTCTACTGATAACATTATTTTAGTTCTGGCCTCTGGGTTTTATTTAATCTCTTAGTGACAGCACCTGACTTTGGGAAAATGAGTTGTCTGGGATAATTTTCTGTAGAACATAACTTTAAGTAATTATATTCCATGCAACTCTAAATAAGATACAGACATTGATCAACAAAGATTTGGATCAGTAGTAAGAATAATAAAGGGCCTGTTATGTGTTAGTGATGAAAATTATCTTCTGAAGGCAGGTATATACTCAAATCAAAACTCAGACAAATTTAGGAGTTGAACATCAAGGGCCCATAAACATTGCCAACAGCCATATGTCCAGGAAACACTTCTTTGTATCAAAGACCCCTTTGGCAGGCTAGGCTGGTGAAGCCTGTGAACCCCCCTTCCCACATTATGTTTTTAAAAGCATAAAATACATAGAAATAAAATACAAAGAAAGCCAATTGTATTGAAATACATTTATCAAAATATTTAAAAAACAAACACAAGTTCACAGACACCAGATTAAGAACCTCTATTCTAAAAGGATTTCCAACATAGTTCTTAAAGAGGCTATGGGAATTGGGATTGGGGAGAAGTAACCAGGCTCACCTTCCCCCACCCAGTGCAGAGATGTACTCTGCTGCCTCTTATATACTGCTTTATGGTTCCTTAAATGGCATAAAAATCATGATTCTCTATAATAGGGTAGATGTCCTGCATCTTGTAGGCCTGCAACATGATTCTCTAACACATCAGACAGTTAAGGCAACTAACCCTGGCCTACAGCTCTGAGGTCCCACCCCCTTCCCTAGGCTGCACTACTGCTCATTGGGGTTGGGGTTGGCATCTGGGTATTTGGTAAGGTCAAATGTCAGTACCTTGCTGATAACACAGTCCCCTTGTTCAGGATAGACACCAATCAGACTCTCAGCCTTTGTATAAAATTCTTCCTTCAGTGAAATGACAATGGCTTGAAAGTTGCAAGTTGACTGTTCTTTTATGTAGTTGGCAACCTTGCCAATGTTGGTGTTATCTAATGCTGCATCAATCTCGTCTAGAACAAAGAAGGGGGCTGGTTTGTAGCTGTGGATGGCAAAGAGCAAAGCAAGGGCTGCTACAGTCTTTTCCCCACCAGACAGGTTGTCCATGGGCCGGAATCGCTTGCCAGGGGCTACACAGTTGTAGTTAATCCCATCCAAATATGGCTCCTCTGGGTTCTCTGGCCCTAAGAAAGCCTGAGCACTGCTGTTGCGGGACAGGGCTTTGTAGATCTCATCAATGTTGGTGGCCACAGACTCAAAGCAGGCATTGAAGCGGTCAAAGCGTTCCTTTTTAATCTGCTCGAAGGCATGTTTAGCTTTCTTGGCCCGCTTGCGAGCTGCCTCAAACTCATCTGATGTCTCCTGGAACTTGTCCCGCACACTCTCCAGTTTCTCCATGGCCTTCATGTTGGGAGCTGCAATGCGCTGTAGCACACTCTGCTGTTCAGTCAGCTTCTGCTGCAGTGTGTTCATTTCCTGCTTAATTTCCTCTTCAGCTTGAGCATCTTTTAGGTCCTCACAGAGGTCACTATAGTCAATTTCAATGAGGGCCTCACGGGCATAGATGTTGGATGTTCGTTGGGAGCCACTCCCAGACTCCTCTCCCTGGGAGCTCCCTTCTTCTTGGCTGATGTCATCCATGGTGCCCTTGGCCAGGGGCAGCTTGATGTCCTGCATCTTGCAAGCCTGCAACAGGTTGTGACGGTCACTTCGCTTCTGCTCTAACTTTGTCTCGATAGCAGTTACCTCTTTTTGCAGGTGGGTCATTTCTTTGTTGGCCCCACCCAACTTTTTACGGATCTCTTCCATCTCATGGTTCTTGTCATTCACCTCAGATTTCTTTGCCAGATGCTGGTTCTTGAGGTCCTGCAGCTGGGCCATAGTTTCATCAATTATCTTCATGTGTCTCTGTTCTTCTTTTTTGAGCTTTTCAATTTCATTCTCATCCTTCTTCACTGTTTGCTCCCACATGTGAACCTTGTCTTGGTCCTCTTTCAGCTGGTTCTTCTCAAAATCCAGCTGGATACCCAGGCGAGTCTTCTGGTTCTCAAACTCAAGCCGTTTCTTGGCTATTTCATTCTGCCGCTTCACTTTCTCTTCCTCAAATTCACGAATATTGCGAACTCCAATCTCTCGGCAGAACTCCTCAAACACCTCATCCTCTACCTGGTTCATCTTCTCCTTCAGGTCTTTCATCTCTCGTTCCCGGCCCTGAATGATCCGCTTGATGTCATTGATACGTGGCCCAAAGTTAGCCAGCTCACTCTCCAGCTTAGACTTTTCCTGCAGATTGAGTGCAAGGTGCCGGGTCTTTGTCTGTTCCAGGTCACTCTGGGAGTATTTGAGCCTCATCTGCAAGCCATGAGCCTGGGACTGCACCTGCCTCAGCTCAGCCTCCTTCCGCTTGGCCTTCATCTGTTCCTTCAGCTCCTCTGTCAGACGTTCTTTCTTCTCCTTCAGTTTGTCAACTGCTTTCTCATCCCAGCGGCGGGCCTTGGCTTTGAGGTCACTTGCCCCCCCAGAGATGACACCAGATTTCTGGAAAAGTGTCCCATCTAGTGCCACTGTCTTGTGTCTCTGGTGGCCACCAAAAGCAATGCGCCGGGCATCTTCAACATTGTCACACACTAGAGCATTGCCACAGGCATACTGGAGGGCCTTCTTGATGTGTGGTGGTTCATAGCGAATCACATCAATCACCAGTTTGGCCCCCTTCAGTTCCCGCAGCTTCTCATCTGTTGGTTTCACTTCTAAATAGTCAAGTGGTAAGAAGGTCTCAGGCTCCCCACGCTGCTCCTTGATGTACTGGATACAGTCCCGGCCAGTCTTCTCAGAGTCCACAATGATGGCATCCATATTTTTGCCCAGCACCTTAGTCACGGCAATCTGGTACTTCTTCTGTGTTGGCTGGCACAGATCAATGAGACGGCCATACACGGAACCAGGATAAAGGCGTTTGATGCTTTCCATTATCTCAGCCTTGCGTTGCTGCCGGCTGCTTTCCTGTCGGTCTATGCGGGCATCACCAAGCTGCTCCATCACCTGGTTCAGCTCTTTGTTGATTTCATCAATGCGCTGCTTAGCAAGCTTAACTTCCTCAGTTAGTTCCCCTTCTAGTTTTTTCTGTTCCTCTAGAGATTGCTTGCTGGTGGTGATGTATTCTTCCAGCTTCTCAATTCGTTTTTGATTCTCTTCAATTTCCCGAAGCTTTTGTTTGATCTTGGCCTCTGTCTCAACTTTCTTTCGCTCCTCTAAGTCCAACCGGTCCTGGTCAGCCTTCTGGTCTCGGTTGAACTTCTCTAGCTCCTGGGCCAGGGTGGCTGCTCTTTTGCTTGCCTCCTCCTTCAGCCTGTGATACTTTTTCACTTGGTTCTCCTCCAGGGTCAGGTCACGTCCCTGGCTCTGACTCTCTTCCTCCATGCGATCTTCAAACTCCTGCCTTGCCTTCTCCACGGACACCATTTCCTTTTCTAGCTCATCCATATCTCCCTTTCGCTTTTTGTACTGTTTCTGGGCATTCTGCAGAGACTTCTTGGCAGCTTCCAGCTTCTTAATTTTGTGTGAAGTATTCTCCTTGGCCTTGATGTACTGGGGCCGCTTCTGATTAAGCTCTGAGTCTTTCTCCTTTATCTCCTTTTCAATCTGCTGCTGCTCACGCATCATTTTGCCTAGCTCTTTCTTCTTGTCCTTTAGCTCTTCTTCCACTTTGTCCATGCGCTTCTTTTCCTTGTCAATCTCCTTGTTCTTAGAAGTGAGTTCCTTATTTAGTTTCTCAATCTCCATCTCGTTGTGATACAGCTTAAATAGCTGCAGCTGCACCTGCGCACGAACGACCTCATCTTTCAGCCTCTGGTAGCGGTCAGCCTCCTCTTTCTCTTGCTTCGCTTCTTTGCGCTCAGCTGCAATGTTCTTCTTCCGGTGGTAATTGAACTGGGTGTCTTCCTCAGCTTTTACCATCTCCTTCTTCCTCTTATCATATTCCTGGGCCAGTTCCCCTGAGCGGCTGATCTCCTCAAACAAGGCTGTGCGCTCCTTGGGGTTTTTCATAGCAATAGACTCCACAGCACCCTGGAACACCAGGAAGTTGCGAGCTTTGATGAGGATGCCCAGTTTCTCCAGCTCTTGGCTGTATTCAAGCAGCTGGACCACCTTGTTGTTGATTTTGTACTCTGAAGAGCCCCCCACAATAATGCGAGCAAAGGTGCGGTCCTCACCACTGTCCTCAGAATACACCATGCTGACCGCTGCACGATTGGCAGCTGGCTTGCCCACTGGAGCCCCGTGGATCAGATCCCTCAAAGTCTTAACACGCAAATTACTAGTCTTTTCGCCCAGCACGAAGCTGATAGCGTCCATAAGATTTGACTTCCCAGAGCCGTTAGGCCCGATAATGGCTGTGAACCTCTGAAAGGGCCCGATGATCTGCTTACCCTTGTATGACTTGAAATTCTCGATTTCGATCAGTTTTAGAAAACCCATGGCGATGCGATGCGAAGCAATGCGGAGCTGCAGCACGGGAGAGCGCGGGGGCGGGGGTAGGCAAGAGCGCGACCAAGCAGGTCCCGGAGCAAACGCGAACAGCCGATTCCGGGCGCGAGTCAAGTCTCGCGAGACGAGCCGTGCGCGGGGTCGTGCGCGCTTCTGCGCATACGTGGGCGCGCGCTTGTAGGAAGACGGGCGGGACCCCGATTAAACCCCCAGATTCCAGTACTCGCCTGCTTCCTGTGTGCACCGACGAGCAGGGTGAAGCCAGTTCTCTCTGTATCTCTTGCTCAGTCGGCCTGGGGCGCTTGTGTGCTCGTAATTCCGGGAAGGGCCGAGGGAGACGACCCCGCCCGTTCCCAGTGTCCTCAGGACTTGCCCGCCTTCTGCGCCTGCGCAAATGAGCTGGGTGACGCGGAAGTCGTCATCCAGCTCTCTAGCTCCCGCTTTGTGTGCATGGTGCGCATGTGTAGACTGGCGGGGCAGCGAGGGGAAAGGGGTGGGGAGGCTGGAGCGGTTCTTCCCCCTTCCTATCCTCAGCCCAACCCCTGCCTTCTCTTCCCGCCAGTCTGTCAGTCTCTCGAGCTTCCTCTTCCTCTCTCCGCCCCCTCCAGCTTCTTCCCATCTCTCCCCGTTAGACAGTCTCTGTGTCTGTTTTTGTCTGTCTGTGTTTCTTTCTCGGTCTCTTTCGCGCGCGCGCCTCTTTCTCCTCCCTCTCTTTTCCCCTCCAGAGAGGCAGACCGTCTCTTTCGCGCGCGCATTCTCTTCCCTCCCTCCTCCCCTCTCCCGGTAGCTTTTCTCAGCCAGCCAGAGACCATTTTTCTCTACCTCCTCTCTGTCTCTGTTTTTATGTCTGTGTGTATGAGCTTCGTTTCCCTCCCTTCCCCCGCTTCCCCGACCCCCCCCCCCCCTCCGCCCCAGCTTCTCCTTTTCTTCCGTGTAAGGAGCAGGGGTGGGGGCGGGGATTGGAAAGATTTCACTGACTGTGAGGCATTCTGTGGGCGGATTTTTCTGACTGAAGCTTTTCTCGTTGCCTCCGGTCCCCTTTAGCTAGATCTGTCCCCAAACTCTTCAATTATGGTTCAGCCCCTTGGGATACATCGTTTGTGCCAGGGCTGTCAAAATGATCCCCCAAGCTTGTTTATGTATTCTTTGAAACGCTTCTTTGGAACTCCGCTCTTCTGCATGCACATTGTTTCTCTACACATAGTAGAATGGATTCATTTTAAAAAGTGTTAACTTGCCACAGCATAGTGGCCACCAAGTTTTCAGTTTTGAAATCTATGATAGAGCCTGGAAAAAACCATCAAGATTCACTTAATTCTTCGGGCAAATTATTTTCATTCTCTTTACTTTTCCATCTTTTGGCTATTTATTTGGATATTTTGGATATTTTTATTGCTTTGAAAAGAGTGTTTCATTACATCCTGCAGTATTTCCATTTTCTTCTTGGTTTATTCTTCAGAGTTACTTTGGCAAAGAATAGTTCTCCAAAGGGGGTGGGAGAGCGGGATCCTTTATGTTTGGCCAGAGCTAGGCTCCTTGAGGCCCTATTTAACTTAAGATTGTTACAAAGAAAAGAACATATTTATTTGAATCAAACTTGCTTATTTCAACAACTCTAAAGTAGAGAAGTACACGTGAATTGTAGGAATTGAATGAATTGTTGTCATTCAGTGGTGGGATTTTTGTCATTTTACCAACAAATATACCAGTGTGGAGCCATACACAGGAAAAGAAATAGATGGGAAATGAGCCCTCATTGAATATTATCATATTTGTCACTAATTTGTTCCAGTAATTACTCTGAACACAATTGCTTTTTTGTGAGCTTTGAATAGTAGTTTTCAATTCAAATAGAATATTTTTTCTTGAAACAGTCAATAATTACTGTAACTTGTTTTTTGCAAAGGGAAAGCAAAATAGAATCTTTGCTTGAGGATAGGATCAGGAACCATAATTTTCCATTAATCTTGTACTATGGGTAAAACTTATTTCATGAGGATCTCATTTGAATGTCATCAGAGCTATTTATAATAGCCTTAGTGTTCTATTTGAAATGCATCTTGAAAAAAAAAGAACATTTGCTAATAAAATATTTACCTGGACTTTTGGGTTGTTATTGGAATATCAATTTTTGTCAGCACTTTTGTGTGTGTGTGTGTGTGTGTGTGTGTGTGTGTGTGTGTGTGTGTATGTATATATGCTCATTAAAATGTGATTATTAATGAAATTTAATATTCTCCTTGTCATACATATAAATGTACTTTTACCTGTTGGATATTATAGCTCTTCCTTTGTGTATTATGTGTGCTTGCTTATGTGCTTTTCTTCTTCTAGGAAATAATGTTATGCGAACTATCCATGGTGTTGGAGAGATGATGACCCAAATGGTCCTCAGTAGGGGATCTATCTTTCCCATGTCTGTCCCTGATGTACAGCCTAGCACCCACCCAATCAAGCAAGCAAGTACTACTGATAATGAGGACATAACTGTTATGGACACAAAATTAAAAATAATTGAAATTTTACAGGTAAACAGTTTGATAAAAACAACATAGCAAATACCTAACTCAACTTAGGTTGGTGTGATGATCATATAAAATAAGAAAACTTGTTAATTGTAAAACACTATGTGTAGAGATTATAAGACCTGTTCTCTTTACCATTTCCCCTTTCTTTCTCACATTTGCCCTAACCTTGCCACCTGCTACATGTAAGCTTATGTAAAGAATGGTCATGTACAGTTTAGATTATTTTATTTGTTGTGAATATAGTATAAGTCTCATAATGGCATAAAGTTTTATTCAATATTATGTCAGCTCCTTTTTATTTAAGATATGACACAATTTATTATTATTATTTTTTAATTCAAGAGGTATTTGATAGCAAGGAAAGTCCATGACAACTCCAAGTCTATAATAATTTATGTCTGACAGCATTTGATTTCATTTATTGACATAGATAATGCAAAACTTGGAGGATAGCTAACGCATCTGGCCTCATTGAACATTACTCCCCCTCCTGCATTCTGCAGTACAGCCAACTGGCCTTTTATTTTTTTTTTTCCCTTATACATGAAACTCTGTCTCCTGACTTTAGGCTTTACACTGGCTGGTCTGTACTCCCTTATTACTTCTGCTTCACACACAGACACTGCTCAAACACCCTCTTTTGGGTGAAACCTGTCTTGATTCCTCCAATTTCTAGTACCCTCCCTCTCAAACTCTATTGTATTTAACTGCTTTGTATATATTTCCATTTGTCAGTTTTAGATTTATGCTCTATGAATAAGCATTTATTAAGAATTTACTATGTTCAAAGCACTGGGGATACAAATATAAGGGTGGAGATAGTATCTGCTCTCAAGGTTTCAGTTTCTGCTCACATTCTAATAGGGGGACACATCACATATGGGAGGTTTCTGCTGCAAGTGAAATGGAAAGATTCCATGGCCCTTAGGGGGCAGCAGCAAAGCAGATAGTAATGCATCTTCTTTAATGGTCATTTCCACTGATAAAATCACATTTGTTTTTGACCTTAAACCCTTGGACAATGCCACAGACTTTGGCGTAAAAGACTTTCTTTACTGGGTCTTCAGTAGATGTTGCCTTTTGAGGAGGCAATGACTTTAGCACCTGAAGAAGCAGTTGCCAGGTTACATCTTTACAGAAGTTGCTTTTGGGGTATGGTGGCTGTTAGTCGGGGCTTGGGTGGTAGCAGGACGCTGTCTCTTTGTATTTTTATATGTATTTCTTGTATCCCTCATTAGAATGTAAGGCCTTTTAGAAAAAGGGTTGTTACTTTCTTTGTGCTTGTGACTAGAACAATGCCTGCCACATTACTTGATGGTTAACTGATATCTACTAATTTCTCAAATCAGGACATCTTGTGAGTAGTGTTCCATCCCAATACAGGTTGAGAAACCTGAAATCCACAGTTCTATCAGATAGGGCACAGACAGAACACATACCGTTTGTTCATGGACTCCAAATAGTCCTTTGATGTCTAATTTATTGATTATAGATGTAGAGCTGGCACCTAGTCCAACTCCCTCATTTTACAGATGAGGAAACTGAGAGGTTGACTGATTTGCTCATGCAAATTTTAAGTAACAGAAACAGCTGTATATCCTTTAAACCTTGAAAGCAATCATTTATATGTGAACTAATGGACAACAATGCCTTGCAGCCCCTCTGCCTTTGGTCAACTTGTCCCTTTAAGGGGCATGCTTGCATTCCATGGCCTTTGAGGGTGTTTCTCCATGGCACTGTTTTTCTCTTTAAGTTGCTTTTATCTGTGTTTTTCGTCCTGAGTTTGAGTCCTGCTTCTATCATAACGTGTAATTTTGGACAGATCTTCTATTTTTTATTTTTTTGTTCCTCAATTGCTTCATTTGTCAAATGTCATTAAAGGTCCTTTCCAGCTCTAAACTGATGATCCTGTTATCCTTAATAAATACTTATTGATTGATGTCTGCAGTCATTGGGTCAGTTAAAAAATAGATCTTTTACATATAACACTAAAGTAGAAAAATGGAAAAAAAGTCCTAGTTTCATTCATCAAATCTTGTTCTTATCCTGGACACTTTTAAAGGTATATGACATGTACGTGACAACAAACTGCTCCATTTAGTCTATGAATGTAGATCCTGACTCCCAGGTTGAATCATAGATATGTCTGGCATCAAAACTTGGGAGTATATGTAGATCTTTCATACCTGTTATAGCTGAAAGACATGCCTTTTTTGTGTCCGAATTTTGTGTCCCATTATCCTTCCTTAAGGAGAAATCTACCAGCTATTTGATGACAATATGACATCACTACCACTTCAAACAGAATAACTCTGTATCTTCATCTGGAAAGTTTCACCAAGCAGATGTGTTTTGATACTCTAGTAGAAGATAATTGGAAAGTCATATAATATAAATATTCTTATTTCCCAGAAAATGCGTTTAATTTTTATTGACTGTAGTCATTGTGCTATTTATAGTATTTGTGGAAATGGAGGCATTTAAAATCTCAATATTAATGATGAGCATTTGCAGGATTGGACTGTTAATATTTAAAACTAAACTCAAATTAGCTTATTTAGCATGCTGATACTTTATGTTGTTGCTAGGCTTTAGAAGTGAACTGAATAATTGTGTATCATTAAATAAAGTGATGCGTGACATAAAAAAGTTGATGGAAAACTATGTATTGTTTTCAATCTGTGTCTTATAGTTCATTCTGAGCGTTAGACTAGACTATAGAATCTCATATATGCTGTCTATCTACAAGAAAGAATTTGGAGACAACAATGAAAATCCTGAAAACTCCACTACTACTCCCCCTGACACACCACTTTCATCAGGTATTGTTTTTTGTAAAGATTCTTCATAATCTTTCATTTTTAGGGAAGTACTTGTAGTCCCTGACTTATTAAAAATAACAAAGAGCCCTAAGAGTGTGTGAAATTGAATCTTAGCTTTAAAAAGATTATTTGCTTTGAGAACCAGAGTAAATCATTTAGTATCTTCATGTCTTGAACACGTAGATGTAGGAATATCCATCTGTCTCCTGGGAATATTGTGAGAATGAACAAAAAAGAGGGGCCCACAAATAAAATTGCAAACTATTCTACAAATATAAAAGGCTACACAAATACAAACAAGTATTAGAATACTGCATTCTGCTTGTTGAACATATGAAAGTTATAAACAACTGGTAACAATTAATTGAAGAATCGATCAATTAATACAGTCTTTGCAGGGACTAAAGTTTGTAGCATTTATGTGACTCCAGCATCCATCTTTTAACCACAGTCACATCTTGAGCCTTGGTCTCTTCCTAAGTAAAGTCAAGAATTCAAGGAGGAGGAGGAGGAGAAGGAAAGGAATAGAATGAAGTTTAGACAGCCAATAAAGAGAAGTGAGAGCAAAAATAGTGACTGGAATAAATATTAAAGCAAGTGCCACTAGAGCTTGTGCTAAGCTTGCCTAAGCTAAAAGTAATTTTTTGGCAGGGCATGTTTTCCATGGAATTTGTTCTTATATTTTCTCAAAGCATTGAAGTGTAAAGAAACAAAATTTCCAAGAATAACGTGGCAACACCAGAAGCTGACTGACAGTTGCAATGGCATTGATATTGCTCTTGTTGGATCTCAGACTGAGCCGCCCCAGAAAGGTTTAGCAACATCTGTATTCATTTTTTTTTCTTCCTTACCTCTAGGAAAGTTGATTTATTTATTTATTTTTTGTCAAAATAGTATTAATTTCTATGGAATATATTATTTGTTTTGTTCTTATTTTTTCTCTTCTTTTATTCTTTTTGAAGATGAGGAATTCATAGTCTGAAGTTAAGGAAAATGTGTATAATGTTTAATCCTATTATCATAATTTTTTTAACCAGTGTGGGGTGGTTAGAGATGTTTATTGTGATTGCTTTATATTGAAAAAAGTAATGGATAAGTAGATTGTAAAAATTAAATTTTGTCAAGAGACCCTAGTGTTTGTGGAACAAACATAAAACATAATATATTGTATGTAGAACATAAAACAATATTGCGTTTAAAAAAGAGAATTTCATCTTTTTGTACATTTGCAGTATTTTAAGTTTTGGTCACACTAGCTGGTGACACATAGCAATACTTTCAAATAGATATTCTTAATAAACAAATTAGTAAAAATTAAAATCCAGTTTTTAAATTTTGTCATCATGTGTTTAAAATATTTAATGTTGTATCCCCTCTTTACAATTTAATAATTTTGTTGGCGTAGGCAAATTTTAAAAAATAGGAAATGTTAATAGGCAGCTTAATAATATTAAAAACAAATTATGACTACTGATTAGAATAAATTTTCTACCCTTTATCTTTGCAGCTATCGTTCCTGATATAGATGAAATTGCAGCTCAGGCAGAGACTATGTTTGCTGGGAGGTAAAGTTACCACTAGCTTTTTTTTCTTTCTTACAATTTAATAGTGAAGAGATATTTTTATTTAGATTGATAGTGATACTTAATATATCTGTTTATTTTCATATATTTAATTCCTTCCTTCTTTCTAGACCATCTGTTATATTCACACAATACAATTTCATTTAAAAAAGAGGCTACAACTTTCATATAAAGAGAAGTACAGTTGCTTTTTTTTTTTGTCAGGTGAAGAAAGAGTTAGATGAGATAAATACATTGCACTTTCCTCTAAATGCTTTTCCTACATTTTCTCAAACAGCTACAATGTAAGAAATTGCCCTTAAGTTCTCTTGTTACAAAATTTACCTTACTCCGAAAATGTTATTCTCCTATATCTTTAAAATTTGAATTCAGAAAATAATTTCTTGTATTGTTATCTCTGTTTTGATATGTGATAGGTAAATCTGTTTTCTGTCATTTGGATTACATAGGTTTGATTGCACACGTATAGTACCTCAAGCTTGTTCTTCTATTTTAGTTCATTTTTTAGAGCTAAAATTCCAATAGTAGTTTAAAAAAATGGTGTGTTTGAGTGTATTGGATGAATGTATTTCTTATACAGGTTTTCCTATAGATTTTGACATGAGATCTTTTTAGTCTCACTGTCCTAAATTTTCTGTAGAAAACCTCTGGCTATTAGAGAGAAAAGATTATTTGGGGTCTACATTTCCATTGTTAAGGATTTAGTTTCAAATAAACAATGCTGTTTCTTTTTATGATAGGGCTTGGGATTGCATTGCTCTTTTCACTTTAAAGATTTTCCTTGTTCATTGAAAGTTGGTATCATCTTAATATTAGACTATTAGTTCCTACCATACATACCTGTATCAATGCTAACTTGTACCAAGAAACAAAGCTCTTCTTCACATCTTAGTTTTCTCATCTGTGAAATGGAGTATAATAAAAGTTCTCCTAAGCTGAGAAATAGTGTTGTCAAATGAGATAATGTATTTGAAGAGGTTTAAACTCCTTAGAAATAGTACTATGTAAATTAGAAATTATGTTTGACTTTATAGAAAAGAAAAAAATCCAGTCCAACTTGATGATGAAGGAGGAAGGACATTTTTACGAGTTCTTATTCATCTGATCATGCATGATTACCCTCCTTTACTATCAGGAGCCCTGCAGTTGCTATTTAAGCATTTCAGTCAAAGAGCTGAAGTTTTACAGGCTTTTAAACAGGTAAGATTAACTAAACACCACTGAATCCATTAGGGGAAGCTCTACACATGTTGCTCATACTATAACATACATTTAGTGCTATAAGGGACCATAGGGGCCTTTGAAGCCAAATTCTTCATTTTATGGGTGAGGAATCTGAGACACGGGGAGGATAAATGACTTGCCCAATATCACAGAACTAAGTGCCTAAGGCACAATTTTAACCTATATTTTTCTGAAACTCCAGGCCCACTGTCCTAACCATTATATCATACTGTTTGCTTTGTTAGTAAGGACTTATTTGCCTTTCCTAGGATCTCATTCTGCCCTTTAAGGACAAATGATGGAGTTTTGTTTGGCTTAAAGATGCAGCATATCTTGATAAACATGTTTCACAAGTTAATTTTTTTTTCTATGTAATATTTTTGTAATTTATTTAATATATTTAGTTTTCAGCATTGATTTTCACAAGAGTTTGAATTACAAATTTTCTCCCCATTTCTACCCTTCCGCCCACTCCAAGATGGCATATATTCTGGATGCCCTGTTCCCCAGTCAGCCCTCCCTTCTGTCACCCCACTCCCCTCCCATCCCCTTTTCCCTTCCTTTCTTGTAGGGCAAGATAAATTTCTACACCCCATTGCCTGTGTGTCTTATTTCCTAGTTGCATGCAAAAACTTTTTTTTTGTTTGTTTTTGAACATGTGTTTTTAAAACTTTGAGTTGCAAATTCTCTCCCTTCTTCCCTCCCCACCCACCCTCCCTAAGAAGGCAAGCAACTCAGCGTAGGCTACATGTGTGTCATTATGTAAAACCCTTCCACAATACTCATGTTGTGAAAGGCTAATTATATATTGCTCTTTCCTAACCTATCCCCCTTTATTCAATTTTCTCCCTTGACCCTGTCCCTTTTCAAAAGTGTTTGCTTTTGATAACCTCCTCCCGCTATCTGCCCTCCCTTCTATCATCTCCCCTTTTTTATCTTCTTTCTCCTTCTTTCCTGTGGGGTAAGATACCCAATTGAGTATGTATGATATTCCCTCCTCAGGTCAAATCCAATGAGAGCAAGATTCACTCATTCCCCCTCACCTGCCCCCTCTTCCCTTCCTACAGAACTGCTTTTTCTTGCCACTTTTATGAGAGATAATTTATCCCATTCTAACTCTCCCTTTCTCCCTCTCTCAGTATAGTCCTCTCTCATGCCTTAAATTGATTTTATTTTTTTAGATATCATCCTTCATATTCAACTCACCCTGTGCCCTTTGTGTGTGTGTGTGTGTATGTATGTGTGTGTATATGTATATATACACACACACAAACACATATATATATACGTAGACACACACATATGTATATATATATGTATATGCATATAAATATATGCATATTCCTTTATTTTTTTAGATATCATCCCTTTATATTCAACTCACCCTGTGCCCTCTGTCTCTCTCTCTCTATATATATACACATGCATACACACACACATATATATACATACCCATATATATGTATATACACACATATATACATATATACACATGTATATATGCATATTCCCTTCAGCTACCCTAATACTGAGGTCTCATGAATCGTACACATCATCTTTCCAAGTAGGAATGTAAACAAAACAGTTCAACTTCAGTAAATCCCTTGGGATTTCTCTTTCTTGTTTACCTTTTCATGATTCTCTTGATTCTTGTGTTTGAAAGTCAAATTTTCTATTCAGCTCTGGTCTTTTCACTGAGAAAGCTTGAAAGTCCTCTGTTTTGTTGAAAATCCACATTTTGCCTTGGAGCATGATACTCAGCTTTGCTGGGTAGCTGATTCTTGGTTTTAATCCTAGTTCCATTGACCTCCGGAATATCGTATTCCAAGCCCCACAAGTTAATTTTAATTGATGTCTTAAGTACAAGTTAGAGGCATTTCATATAGTTCCAAGAGTTTGCAGGAACATTTTCTCCTAATAATACAGTATTGTGCGGTGGATCCAGACTTTGTGTCAAGAAGATCTAGTTCAAATCTCGCCTCTGACATATACAATCTGGGCAAGTCATTTAACTCTTGTTACCCCAGGAAACTTGCTAAGGAAATAAGTTTAAGAGTAGGGTGTGATCTGCATTGGTGGAGGAGTTTCATTATAGGGGATTCTTGAGGTTTCAGTCCAGAAAAAAGGGTCTGTGAAAGAATACTCATATACTTAAAAAAAAACTTTGAAAACACTTTGAAATATGTTGGTCAGATAAGTTTAAGTAGCCAATACTTTTGATTATAGATATGCTCAAAGATGCGGCAAATACACCAGGGGTATTGCAAAGAAAGACATAAAGTGGTCTGGAAACTTTGTTAAGTTCCCAGATATTTCCAAATGATGAATGAAGGAGTAAATAGAAAACATTTGTTAAACACTTGGCATGTGCCAAGCACTTTGCTAAAGTACTGGGACCACACATGGAAAAAGAAAGATAGCCTTTGCTTTCAAGGAACTTGTTGGGGAAAAATACATAAACAAGTTAACAGATAAAATTTATTATATTTTTAGGTACAATTATTGGTATCTAATCAAGATGTAGATAACTACAAACAAATCAAAGCTGACCTAGATCAACTACGACTGACTGTAGAAAAATCTGAGCTGTGGGTTGAGAAGAGTAGCTCGTATGAAAATGGCGAAATGAGTGAAAATCAAGTAAAAGGGGGAGAAGAGCCGAATGAGGTTTGTTTTAAAATTTTAGTTCATTGATACTGTTTATTTTAGAGTGAGCTGCATAATTGTAGTGAGAAAGTTTCATGGTATTCTGGAAAACATTACCTCAATTAATATTAACTGACTAAAATACACCTTATTTTTCACTCTGGGATTTCCACAAATTCCATTGCAGATATAATTTGTGTAATATAATGTATACTTTATAATATGTAATAAAATGTGTACTTTAATTGGCTTGAGCCTTTATCCTAGATACAGTGGTAACTTCTAAGATCATCTGAGCTCAATCATAGCTCCTTTTTGGTACATCAGTACAAGGAACACCAAGAAATAGTGAAACAACATCAGACAATTCTGTGGGGATCAGGTTCACATCCCCCGGTAGTAGTGATAGAGCAACATATTTCTATAAAACCTGCATTCCATGATGAAGAGGGCGTTGCAAAGATCCTGAAACATACCCAGGCTAAAGATCAGGAAAATTCATTCTTGTAATGTTTGCCATTTGACTTTTTCTAGTCATAGTAGGAGGTGTTTTTCTTTGCTTTCTTTTACTTGGTTTTTATAGATAAGAGGAAGCTGAATCCTCTCCAGCAAATAAGGAATCCCTACTCAGAAGACCCAATTCCACATCAGGCTGCTTAAAATCAACTTTATACCCTTAGTAAACCTGTAAGCCCAGTTTACTGGCTAGATTTCTTTCTCAAAAACCAAGCCTTAAACCCAGCTCATTCTGGAGCTCATAGATTGGACAGTAGGCCCCTGCCCTCCTTGCACAGAGTGAATGTAAATACTAAAAAGTAACTGTTTCTTTTGGCCAGGAACCCTGAGGGTCTTCCCCTCCTAGTTTGATTTTTTTTTTTAGTTTTGATTAAAGTGGTCATCCCTTGGTTAACTTCTTAAAGAGGCCTATTCATTGAATGGGCACTACCTCACTTAAAGTGAGAACCTGAAAAGACTTTAGCCTAAAAGGGCCAGGGTCTCCTAATGCATGCTAGGCCATCTCCAGTCATCCTGGTGGATGTCAGGCCACTGGACCCAGATGGCTTTGGAGGAGAAAGTGATGCTGGTGACCTTGCACGGCCCTCCCTACGTCAAATTGAAGTCAACTGCAAGTCATGTCATCATTTCCCTGATGTCATGGTTCTCTTCAAGAATGAAAGACAAACACTATACCCTTAGTAACTCATGAGCTTCTTTCATTGCTTTATAGGTCTCAGAAACATGCCAAGATGGCTAGGCTCCTGGAAGGTGCTATTTTGACATTCCTACACATGACTTCTTAGGTTCTTCTTTTCCTTTCTCCATTTTCAGAATTTTTGTTTTATTCCCATGACAAATTTTTTCCTTCCTCCAGACATCATGTCTGGGCCTTTAGGATAGGCTGTAGTCCTAGGAATTTTAAAGGGCAATCTCATTAGCCTTGCAATTAGATAGGAAATGCAGTCTATTCCTTCAGACTGGCTCACATTACAACAATCAAAAGAGGGCCTTCAGGAACTGGTATGTGTGTTGTGTGTGTGTGTGTGTGTGTGTGTGTGTGTGTGTGTGTGTGTGTGTGTCTGTCTGTCTGTCTGTCTCTGTCTGTCTGTCTATCTATCTATCTATCTATCTCCTCAAACCTTCCATGGTAGCCCTTCCCCCATTGCCTTAGTTGAGAACCTTGTTTCATATTTCACTGAAAACAATTGAGGCTATTTGCTGAGAGCTCCTATTTATGTCTTCGTCTTCCTCTCAGATCACTCAGATGGCTTCTCCCAGGATTCCTCCTTCACTTCTGTCTCACATGAAGAGGTAGCTCTTCTTGCTAAGGCAGAACCTCCTGTACATGCACAAGTAATCCCATTCTATCCTTTTCTCTCCAGCAGAATACTCCCTTTATCTTTCCTGCTAACTCACTTATCTTCGATCTTTCTGGCTACCTGTCTGCTACAGTGAGCCTTCTTAGTTTCTCCATTTTTGCTGAGGGTACTATCATTCTCTTGGTCACCCAGGCTTGAAATCTAAGGGTCATTCTTGACTCCTCATTCTTTCTCACCTCCCATACTCTATCTGTTGCCAAGTCTTGTTATGACATGTTTCCACACCCTTTCACCAGCATTTATGGATTCAGTAAATATGTCTCAAGCTCAGAAGTATCCTATGACCAAGTTAGTTTGTGAAATACTGCAGTAAAATATGAAGATATTTGCATATGCAAAATCCACAAACTTCCTGAATCAATGCTATTTAATGAGTGGACGTGATGGAGGGACAGGTTTAATTTAAACAATTAGAGGTATACAAAAGCTGAATGGACTGTCTTGGCGGATTGTGGATTTCCTATCTCTGAAGATCTTCTAAAGGAGTCTGGATGGCTACTTTTTGAGAATGTTTTAAATGATATATATGGCCCATGTGCCTTAGACTACATGATATTTGAGCTCCCTCCAGGGTAGATATTTGGAGATTCTGCTTACTTAATTTATTTCCTCTTTCTGTCCCCTTGACACTGTACATGGTCCTTAGACTAGTGTTCTTGGAAGTGAGAGGGAGATAGGGTTGAGCTGTAACCAAGCTTGAATCCTTTAAGATAGAATAGACAGATTTCGAATCCCACTTTTTGCCCCAATGGCTCTTTTCTCTAAGTCCTCATTACCTAAGTTGTTGTTGATTGATGAGAATGAAAGAGACAGTCATATATGTAAGGCTAATAACCCAGGAGTTCCTGGGACCCAGTTGAGTAGGCCTGTTAACAGTTGTTTCATGCCTACATCCCAGCTATCTTCACAGGTTAAGGTGTAAGAATTGAACAATGTGTAACTGTAAAAACAATATGGTATATAATTGACATACCTAAAATTCAAAATTGCTTCATCCTAATGATTGGAGACCTTATGTTATGTTTTAAGTATTCAGTCAATAATATACATCTAAGTTTCTTCCTATTGGTTACCAGATAAATTGGGTGTTACTTTGAGTCTTCATTGTGGACACATGTTAACATTTTATTACTTCTTAAAAAGTATTTCAGAATACATAAATAGATAAATATCCCAAATTGAACTTCCTGCTTGACAAATCAAAAAGACATTTTTTTGCAATTCCTATTTAGAAGTAACTTATCTCATGTATCATTTATGTTTTTTATGATGTTTTCCCTTGTACTTTTAGCTATTTTTTCCTTCCCTCAAGTCATTTACTGGCTGTGTGACTAGGCAAGTCACTTTAACAGGTTTGCCTCAGTTTTCTCTTCTATAAAATAGGGTTAATAATACTACCTATCCCCCAGGGTTGTTGTGAGAATAATGTGTGATAATATTTATAAAGTGATTTGCAAACCTTAAAGAAATATATAAACACTAGCCATCATCATCATCATCATTTCTAAAAGAAAGTAAGGAATTTGTTGTATTGGAGTTTGATTGTCACAGCTATTGTTTTTTCACCAAAAGTTGTTGTTATGAGAATCTAAAGAAAATTGCAATTTTAGATGATGGATGTGCATTAGGAATAGATATTCACCTAAGGGCTAATGTGATCGTGTTTTCATATAAATTTCTTATTACTAATAAGGTATAGAAAAAATGCCTTCAAGGAATAGCTTCTCAATAGAATGATTGTCCAAGCTCTCATGTAGCATATGAAACTATTTTAAAGCTTAACCAATTCTTGATAGCAGCCCACTTAATAAATTTTGGTGCGGTAAAGCTTTAGAGAGACAGAGTTTTTCTGATTTCAAAACCTATCTGTGAAAAAAATAATTTTCTTTACTGTTTTCTCAATTACATTTGATTGAGGTGAATTTAAGATAAATGATTCCTAGGGGGTGTGTGTGTGTGTGTGTGTGTGTGTGTGTGTGTGTGTGTGTGTACGTGTGCGTGTGCGTGTGTGTGCGTGTGCGTGTGTGTGTATGTGTGTGTGTGTTTGTGCGTACTTTATTACCTTGCCATTGTAAATAAACTCTTTTATTGAGAAATCTCAGTGGCACATAACATGAGTAAGAGTTGAAGCCTTCTAAGAAGACCAGGGGGTGGAGGGGAACCCTGAGACTCACAACTGCTGCTAAATCTTGTAACTTGTTTTCTTTACTTTGCTTTTATTCATCTGCCTATCACTCTCCTGCACACAAGTAGGAGCCAGAGCTCTGGACACCAATCAATCAATAAACATAAAGTGCCTACTATGTACCAGGCACTGTGCTAAGTGCTGGAGATACAAAAAGAGGTAAAGCTCTCAAGGAGCTTACAATATGATGGAGGAGACAACTGCAAACAAATATATACAGAGCAAGCTATATGTAGGAGAAGTAGAAAACTTACTACAATTTCAGTTTAGTTTGATATTTCATATTTAGAATTTGAATATTATAGCACATTTTTCTGTCACTTTTTAAGAAAGATTTGTTAAGTGCCTCATATATAGTAACTCCTTTGATCCTCACAACGTCAACTCCAGTGAGATATTTAGGAAGGAACTAGTTTTGGAATCTGAGGACATGAATTCACATTCTGACTATTCCTAACTACCTTTGTGAGCCTGAACAAGTCACTTACCCTCTTTGGTCTTCTAGTTTACTCATCTGTAAAATGGGAGGTTTGGCCTGGATGGCTTCTAAGTCATAATACCTATTGATAGTCTAGGAAAAGAATTTATATCATTTCAAACTTTGGACTCATTTTGATACAAGAACATATGTAAATTACATCTCTCAACATCAATAAGCAAAGAGAGGTATTATAATCCAACTGTATTAACTATTTTAGATATCAGATTTAAAAAAGCAAAGTTCTAGGCCATGTAAGTATAGAATCAGAGGATTGCTTTATTTAAAAAAAAAAAAACAACAAACCAAACCATGTGTTCTTAGAAGGTTAATAATGATTATAAATTTAGGAAAACACTACAAAGTCCTGAAAAATGTTATACTGCTGGCGTATTAAATTTATAGCCTATCATGGGGTTAACCACCATTTAATCTCCAAACAAGTTTTCAGTTTAATCAATGAAATTTTTTTCTGCTGAAATGAATATACTTTTGGTTTTAAAATGGAAATTTATGGGAAAATAGTATTCACTTAGTTCATTCAAAAACACTTATGAAATACCTACTATGTTTAATATACTGTTAGGTACTGGGCAGGACATAAAGAAATATGATGAAATTCCTGTTCTCAATGAACTGGCAGTCTAATAAAAACAATTTATTAATCCATACAAATTTAATTCAGTGATCATTTATTAAATGCAAGGCATTGTGGTGTAGGTGATAGGAAATGAGGATAGACACAAACTGACCCTCTTTTCAAGCAGGGGTTAGTGGTGGAATGGAAAATGTGAAATGTGCTTTATGTCCAGGCTTTGGGGAGGTTATCCTATAAAGTGATATTTAGTGGAATAAACTAAATAGATCTATATGTGTCATTCCAGTGGAAAGGCAGCCATTCCTTTGTGAGTACAATAATACAGTGAGTACAGGAAGATCCTTCTTACTCAAAGGGAGTACAGAATCAAGTGCCACTTCTAGCAAATACTATCTTGGTCACCGTGGCTAAGTCATTTGACCTTTTAGTATTTAGATAGCTTTCTAAGACTATAAGTTGCTGGCCTACACCGATGGGGGGAAATTTTTTCTCATCAGAAATTACAACAATAAAATGCCAGCAATAAAATTACAGGTCCAGTTAAAAAAATGTGACTATTGTTATGCCCCTATATGGTGCTGGAGATACATGGTGATCTACTATTTATGTTGCATATTGGAATATGTCAATGATTTTTTATTTCAGAGGACTTCTTATCAGACATATTTTATGAGATTAAAGTGACAGTAATTGATATTGTTTCTGTCAAAGTTTCAATCCTCACTAAATATAGAGCATTCCTATGCCTTAAGAAAAATGCAGTCTACCTTCTGAAGAAGTTTGTGCCACCTAACAAGACAGCTGATGTCCAATAAATAACAGAATTCTCTGTCTTCAGTATGATTTCATTTCCCTTGTGGAAAGTCATGATAGACAGTGTCTGTCATGGGGGTATAACCAGGCATGATATGTATCCAGGTGTCTCCAGACTTTCAGTGGTTTTCGTATTTCAGGAAAACCACTTCCCTGAGATTCTTATAGACATAATAAACATTTACAAAATTTATTTTTTAATGTAATAAAAGGTCATCTTCTTTATAGATTATCCCATTCACGTCAATAAATGTTTCATATGGCATATCTATGAGAGACATCATAGCATAGTGACTGGAAAGTGAGGAAGAGCAGTGTTCAAGTTCTCCCTCTAACACATACTGGCTGTGTGACTGTAGGTATACTTAACCTCTCAAGGCCCCAGATAAATCCTTAAGAATATAAGTTGGAGAGGAAATTCTGACCTGCATTGGTGGAGGGGGTTTCTTTTTCTGGGGGTTGGGGTGGAGTGGTTCTCTATAGCAGTGAAATCACAAGTGTAATCCCTATTCTATATGGATTTGCTCTATCCTACTGTACCACTCAGTTCAGGTTTCACCTCCTCCACAAAGCTGTTCTTGATCTCTCCTTGAATTTTCCTAGACCACTTTGGTTTCTTCCTATTTGAAAGGTAGGGAATTCCCTAGCCAACTTAGGTGTGTATTGTTCTAAAGGAATTTAAACTTGGAAAACAGAGACCATTTTGTTTTTGATTTTGTGTCACAAGGGCCTAGTGTGGTATAGATGCTTATTAGACTTTGGCGTGGTACTATAGATGCTTAATTGTTCATTGAATTACAAAGTTGTTTTGAGAGGTAATTCATGTTTATGTAGCACCTCAAAGGTTTGCAAAGCGCTCTTACGAGTATTATCTTGTTCATATTGATATAAAACAATCATTTATTTTTGGGTATCTAGTATGTAGGCAGCATTATGCTAGGCCTTGTGATAGATACAAGAGAACATTAAGACATGTTCCTTGTTCTGAAGATCTTAGAGCATATATAATGAGAGAGAACTAACCCACAACTAATAATTACATAAGCACAAAAGTTAAAATATCTAACTGCCTGTGTGGTACCTGTAAGTAGAATTAGAGTTTAGATGAAGGAGAAGAACACAGTGGCCAGAAGTAGTTGGGGAATCAATCAGTCATTCAGTTAATCAGGCATTCATGTGTTAAGTGCTAGGGAAAGCAAGCCTTTGTTGAGAAGGTGGGTCTATGAGGATAGGCCTCAGAGTTGGAAGAAATTTTAGAGATTATCTAATCCTTCCTCACTCATTTCACAGAAGAGGAAACTCAGATCAAGAAAAGTTGAGGGTCTTCCGAGGTCAGAGAGATGACTAGTTTTGAGCTGGTCTTTGAACTATAAGCAGGAAGTGAGTCTTTGTATTATTTGTAAGGGACAATGAGAAGACCATCGGTAATGAGGTATAGGAAGTAAAGTTGAATAGGTAGGATGGGGCTAAAGTATGTAGTTTCAGGAGAATTGCAAACTATCAACAACATATGAAAAAAAAATGCTTCAGATCCCTACTAATAAGAGAAACTTCAATCTAAATAACTGAAGTTTTTACTATACTCTTACCAAACTGATTGTGGTGATAAAAGAATAAAATAGGCTATACTAGAGGAGGTGTTGGAAGTGTGGCACACTAATATATTTTTGATGGAGCAGAGAATTTGTTCAATCACTCTAGAAAACAATTTGGATTTGAGAAAAACAAACAAAACTACTAAACTGTTATGTCCTTTGATCCATTACTTCCACTATTGGATATTGACTTCAGGGAGGTCAAGGGCGGAAAGATCCAATGGGTACAAAAATATTCCTAGAATCATTTTTTTGCAGTAGTTTAAACCTGGAAACAAAATATGTACCGTTTAGACAGTGGCTGAAGCAATTGTGATATACAAGTGTAATGGAATAATATACTGTATTAAATAATGAATAAGAACAATTTAGAAAAACACTTAAGACTTGAATGAATTAATTCACAGTGAAGTGAGCAGAACCAGGACAACAGTTAGCTGGTACAATAATTTAGATAAAAATGACATTAAAAGGTAGCTGAACTTAGATTAACTGCAATGACCAATATTGGTTCTAAAGGACAGGCGATGAAATACTCCTCTTTCCTCTTAATTTTATGAGGTTGGCTATGTATAGCAAGTGTTGTATACGCAGACATAACTTAATGTCGGTCTTGCTTCACTGTTTTTCTTTATTTACAAAGGAAGGTTTTTTTTTTCTTTTGTGAGAGGTTAGGGGAGATCCCTATCAGGAAATAATTATGGTACCAAAAAATCTCCCAAAGGTCATCAATGGAAAAAAAATTAAAATGGGTGGGAGTGGGAGTAGTCTGTACTTGGTGTGGTAGGCAGTAGGAAGGAAGTATAGATTCTTGAATGAGAGGGGTGACATGATAAAAGTGATATTTTGGGATGATTAATCTGGTAGTGGTATATACAGGATAGACTAGAAGAGGGAGATAGTTAAGAGGCTGTTTCGTGAATTCACGTAAGAAATAGTAAAGACTTACTCGAGGGCATTGACTGTTGGAATAGAGAGAAAGGGGTAAACCAAGCAGTCTTTAAAAGGAAAAAGTTATTTGGTAACAGATTATTTATAGCAAATGAATTATAGGGAAGAGCCAATGATGACTCCAATGTTTTAACTCATAAATAACAAAATAATTTTCATTGACCAGTGATCCAGTGGCAAAGGGTAATTTTAAGTTTCTGCCAACAGGAAAAAATCTCATATCAATGGAAACAAAAAGAAGCAGGCATCATGAATACTAACAGATCTACACAAATAATAATGCTTTGTTTTGTTAACAAACCATTTCAAAGACACTATACCCCCAACACTGTTGACATTGTTTTTAAACATAATGGTCAAGCTTTGTGCTTGCCTAGAACCCAAAGGGCTACAGAAAGAATTAATGTAATTCCTTATTTCAGCCCTAAGGAAAACACTTCCAATAATATAAAAACTGATTTGTTCTCAGTGGTCAGTCTAGGGTAGGGAAAAAAAGGTAGGGGTGAAAGTACATTTATTGATTGATGCCCTTGAATCCCAGAGACTCTAGTTTAAAATCAGGGGTCACATCATCCTCGTGTTGATCTGCCCTCTGTCTGTAAGGAAGGAGAAAGGAATTGACTGTTAACAGGTCTGCCATAACCCCAGCTTCTGTATTACCTGTTATATTTATAGCATTTCTCTTCATTAAACTGATCTTTCAAGGCATCATGAGATTATACCAGTGTTTTTTCAGATTAAAAGATTTGAAACTCAAAGGCCAGTGTGTGACAAGTGGATATTATACCAGTAGCACAGACAATTACTAATTCATCAAGTTGGAATACTTGTCAGCTTCCTAATAGAAAAAGGGGAGAGTAACTCCAGAAACCTTGTTATAGTGACTTGTCATTATGGTCCAAATCTATTCATTCATTCTGTGAAGAAAAAATAGACCGATTTTATTCAAATCACCACGGCCAAGAGAAGCCACCTGCTCACACTCTATCTCAAGTTGAGCAATGGGAAGATCCTTTCATTGGGAGGCAGAACTTGAGGTCAGATTTGGTTCTTGTCTCTGTTACTTTCTACCTGTATGTCCTGGGGCAAGTCATTTACCATTTGTGAATCTTAATATCTTTGTTTGTAAGATGAGGGAGATGGACTTAATGACCTGATAGTCCTTTGAGACTATGGTAGTAAGACAAAAGTATCCACCTTCTGCAAGAAGACTTCCTCTAGCCGCTAATATCTTCTCCTTTCATTCTACCTTCCATCTACTATATGTATATATGTATACACACATATATTATACATACCTAATTATTGATATTTTTCTTCCCTATTAGATTGCATGCTTCCTGAGGTTAGGCACTATTTTTGCCTTTCTTTGTATCTCCAGTGCTTAGTAAATATGAGAAACGTGGTTTTGGGGATCACTGGACTTCCCCAAATTGTGAGAACATGCGGCTTTGGGGATCATTGGACTTCCTAGGCAGGGCCAAAGTCCTGAGGAAGAACCCTGTGATAATCCCTAGGGAAGGCTGTACAGACCACAGGACTCCCAGAGGAAGACCAAGTGGTAGCCATCCCTTAATCTGTGGGGATCACAGGGCCTCGTAGGGGTCAGACCCCAAGGAGGACCCAAGCGATGGCCCCTTAGGATGGTGGTAAGATCACAAGGAGTGATGTCCCCTTAAGAAGGCCATGCAGACCACACGGTTCCCCAAGGGAATCCAGAGTGGTAGCCCTCTTAACACCGCAGTGGGGATCACAGGATACCCCAAGACAAGATCTGGGAGTAAGCCTGGCGAGCTTCTGCTGCCTGTTGCTTCCCTTTACTTGACCTTAGGAAAATCCATGTGATTTGCCCATTCTCACCCAAAGAACTCAAGACCAGAGTGGGCAGAGGAAGGCATTTTATTACGCTCCTTGAGAGAGCGGGTGCAGTGCTCACGGGAACACTCACGCTGATACAGCTGCAGGAGCAGGGGTAACCATTCCCTCAACTCCTGCTAGAGTCATGGTTAGTTTACAGTTTTTGTTTTTTTACATAGTTTTCTAGGTTATACAGTTTATATAAATAGGATAATAAGGATACAGAAGCAAAAGTGAAGTTAATCGGATTTTCCTTGTCTTAGTTTAGGATTAAACTATGTTCTTTTACTTCCCCTACTTTACCTCTTTAACATATGCAAATTATGCAAATCAGTAGGCCTGGATTCTTGACCAAAACCAGACCCTAGATAAGCTTGAACTGGTTCAAGTGGGTTTGGTCTCTCTAATTCCCTAGACTGCCTTCTCAAAAAGTATGCACATGCGTACAAGCCTCTGACCTCACCTGACCGACCTTGAGGCCTGGTCTCTGCTAAAGCTGGGGTGAGGGAGAGAGAGAGGGGAAGCACACCTTTAGTTCTGTGGAAACAAAACTCCTCCTCCCATTTCTTACAGTAAAGTACCTGGCATATAGCGAGGGTTTAACAAATACTTGTTAACTGACTGCCTATTCGTTTCTTTAATTTGCCAGCTAGGAACTGACTAACTTAAGAAGAAAGTTAACAAGTCAGGCAGATTTCTTCAGGAAAGATTCTTGAAATCTTTATTTTCTCAGCTATCACTAGCTTGTCTACATAGTGCAAACAGAGTTCACACTGACCTTGCCTATTTATCTGTTGCCAAATTTTACTTTTGACTTATTAGAATGCCAGAAAAATATAATTCTCATTACCAGGTGAGGACATGCTTAAAGGTGGAAGTTATTTGAACTGGAGAGTTAGGACTATTAGGCAAGTGGCACAAAAAGCAATTTTATACGTGGTTTCCTGAAGTGCTTTCTTTAATTCTATAGTATATTTTTTTTGGAGGGGGGAAGGCAGGGCAATTGGGGTTAAGTGACTTGTCCAAGGTCACACAGCTAGTAAGTGTGTCAAGTGTCTGAGGCCAGATTTGAACTCAGGTTCTCCTGACTCCAGGGCTGGTGCTCTACTCACTGCACCACCTAGCTGCTCCCATACTTTTTAATTTAGTTATTGGTTATGACACCTTTGTCCAACTGTATCAGTAGCAGATCGACTATAATCACTGTGCTATGTAGGCTGATCTAATGGCATACAAAGTTGAAATATATTGATTAATCATCACTTAAAAAATTCATGCAGAGTAAGATATACATCCTCACATATGGCCAATGTGTTGCTGAACTATACATATTTGTTACAAGGGAAACTTGCTGTTCAGGAAATGGGGTTGATGGGGGTAGACGTTGGCCAATGATTTATACACGTACACAAAAAGAATCAATAAAACATTTAAAAAGATATACAGAATTACATTTTTTAAAGTGCAGCAGGGGATATAAACAAGTAGAGCAATTTTTATCACTACCTAATTATATATGTAAGTATATATAACTACATAAAAGTTTATAGTTTCTTTTACAGGTGTCATTTTTGTATATTGAAATGTGTGTGAATGATTAAGTTCAAACTAAAAATAAAATTTAATTTAAAAATAGCACAAAATAACTTATAATTTCTGAATAAATGTTTCAGGCTAAAAATATAAAGAAGTTCAACCTTCTGTATGGAGTTAATCTTTTTTAAACAGTACTTATATTTCTTGTTAATCAAGTCACTTAACTTCTTTGGACCTCAGCGGTCTTGTCTGTAAAAGGGAGCTGGGAGGAGGCATTTGGCCAAATAGTCTCCAAAGTCTCTTCTAGTTGTGACATTTGGTGATTCTGTGTCTTCTGACTCCTAGAATAATGACCCTAATAGTAACATTATTCTGGGTCAGGACAATTGTCTGTACATCTAAGTAATTACACCATTACAGGAGCACTAAGAGGTGATATGTAGGATAATATGGTTATTCTCCAACCAATTCAACCTTACCTTTAATAACTGAGTATAGTCCCTAATTAGCCTCAAATGTATCAAAACTTTTCAGGCTAGCCACTTGGTAACACGTTTTAGCTCATGAACTTCTTTTTATATAATCCCCAAAATAGCTGTTTCTTATACAAAACAGTAGGAGATAACTACAAGTTTTGGTTGATCTAAATAGCAGCTTGGGTAGTATTTGAAACATAAACTCAACCAGATGATAATAGCTGATATATCTATATTATATAGAATTATGCTTTAAAGCAAGCTAGGGACTCATAGTTGTAGAAGCAAAAAGGCATACATTTCAGGTCCTGAGGTCAGTTTATATAACAGCACAGAGATAAAAATGTCAATTCAATATACATAAACTCAATTCAATTCAGCAAATGTTTATTGAACACCTACTATGTGTCAGAAACCATGCTGGGTGCCAGGGTTACAAAGACAGAAATAAAACAATTCCTGCTGTAAAAAGAGATAGGCCAGTTTGACTGCAATGCAGTGTGTGTGAAGGGTAGCAATAAGATTCAATTCAGTTCAGTCAGTGAATTATTTTCCAGGAATTAAGGTGAATTGTTCTGACTCCTCAGAGATAGCTATTATTGTCTTTATGGGTGTTTATAAACTCATCATTAATTTTGATCATCTTCAGTTATTAAAGTCAGTTTTTTCCTCTTTTCCTTCTCATGAAGATTAGCATTTTCTACATCTTTCCACTTCTGGAATGTATTGCATAGTTTTATATTTTCCTAAATCTTACCAGAAGCTACTATTAAAACAAAGGGAAAGCTTTTCTTCATATCTTTATCAGATAAATGGACTTAAACATATCTGCCAAATTTTTGCCAGTCTTTTAAAAATCATTTTCCTGAAAGTTGATAGATACCAAACACATCTTCTCTCTATATCAGGATTCTTAATAGTCTGTTTAGATTTGTTAATTTTTAGCTCCATTTTCTCTAATAATATGGGTTTTTTCAATTTCTCATTTTCCAGAAAAAATTATGCTTTTGGTAATAGTTATCATTCACTTGTGTGAGCATGAAAGGGGAAATTCAATATTTTTTTTTGCGATTTCTACTTTTTCATAAATAAATTCACTGTGTCATCACACTTGCCTGCATGTGCACGCACATGTGTGCGTGCACAAACACACACACATACAACCTCAGTTGTTGCATTCCCTGATCTCATATTCCTTTTGCTTGTAAATAGTTCCATTTATCCTAGCCCATTGGGCTGTCTTCTACGTATTCCCCATGTTGATTTTGTTTATGTATGAATTTTTAAACTCTTGGTTTTGTTTTGCAATCTCTCATGATTGAGTCTAATGCTTAGTATTTTTCAGTGTCCCTCTTTTGCACCCCCGGACTCCTAGACTAGTGGCCCTATTAATAATGCTATTTTGGTAAAACATTGAAAAAAACTTTAGTAGAGTCCATATACTCAGTGTCAAAAATGGCTATTTTCTTCTTTATCCTTTAAGTATTCTCTAGGAATTCCAAATATGTACAATAACACTTCTAGAAAGCAATGCTTGGGTTAAAGTTCTTATATAAACAATCAATAGTTAATATTTATGAATAGATTCCCTACTATTTACCCTATTCTCATGGAGCTCACAGTCTAATGTGGATGACAATGTGTAAACAGTTACATACAAATAAGCTACATGTGTGATAAACTGGAGACAGGCAGCAGATAGAAGGTACTAGCTAATGCTACGGGGGCTCAAGAAAGGCTTCTTGTAGGAGGTGAGATTTTAGCTGGGACTTGAAGGAAGCCAGGGAAGCCAGGAGGTGGAGATGAGGGAGAGCATTCTGTTTGTAGGGGGCAACCAGGAAAAATGCTTGGAGCTGGGAGATGGAGTGTCTTTTTTTGTGGAGCAGCAAGGGCTGTCAGTGTTACTGGATTACAAAGTAGTGGAGGGGTGGGAGTAGGGCAGAAACAATTTAAAGTGTTATTAGACTGGAAAGGTGGGAGGAGGGGAATAAGAACTATACTGCCCCCAAGAAATGTTTCAGGGAAATGTGCGGTTTAAATTAGTTTTTTTATCTTACATGAAGCCATAGAGAAGCAGCATAGTATTGGCTTTGGAGACCTGATTTCAAATTCTCGTTTTCCCACTTACTACTGGTGTGATCTTTGTCAAGTCCCTTGTCTTGCCTGGGTCTCAATTTGCTCATCTGTAAAATGTGGAGGTTCCACCTGAAGGCCTTTGAGATCTCTTACATATAGCCCCAGAACAATGATCTTTTGATTTCCAGGGGGTAACTATTTTCATTGGTCTCTTGTAAACAGTCATAATGAGAGGTTTAGATCTTGTGTAATAATTATAAGCATTTACTCCTTGAGAAGGACTGAGAGAAAATGGTGATACAGAGCAGAGGTATAAAACATTGGTCAGAACCAGATTAAAATGTAATTGGGAAATGTTTAGCAGTATAAAAATGCAGTAAAATACAGGTAATACTATATTTTAAAAATAAGTCAATATGTGGCAGGGAGGGATTCTTATATATAGGATTAGTGGCCCCATTTCTATTTGAGTCTGATACCACTGTTGTAGAGGAAAAGGGATGGGGGAAGAATACTTAATTTAGATGAAAAAAATCTTGACAGAGAGGAAAGTATTCTTAATGTTATAGACAAGGATCTCTTAGTTCTCTTGCAGTAGATCTAATACTGAACAAGATTTTTTTTGGACTCTTCATATCTGTTATCTTTATCTTTCCTATTTCCTCCTCATTTTTACTCTCCACCCATAAAGAAGAATAATGATATCTTATAATTCTAAGGTTATTAATAATTTTGCATACTTAATTTTGTTTGATTTCTTCTATGATTAATTTTTAAAATATTTTCATCAAATGTTAATATTTTAAAGCAAGTTGAGACATTGGAGATCATTAGGCCAAACGTCTGATTTTATGGCTCAGGAAGCTGTGACTGAATCTGGCATGCCCAAGATCATATAGCTAGTTAGTAGCAAAGTAGGAGATAAAACACAGGTTTCTATTATGCTCCTCTGTCATCACTTCTCTCTGACACAGGGCCAATCTTTCTTCTGATGCAAATAGCAGTGAAATTCATACTTTCTCACTTTTGGGGATTCTTTTCAACAGCCTTCCATAAATCCTCCATTGAAGATCTAGCAAACATACTGGAGACCCTCTCTTGCTCTTTTAACATGCCATGGATATGAGTTCAGCACTTGGTTTGTCTGTGAGGAAAGGAATGGGAAATAAAACCAAAAGGGCAGATAGACACGAAGGCAGACCCTTTACTGTAGGTCCTTGAATTCCAGTATGAGTAGTTTGGAATTTACTTCTCAGGCAGTGTGGGAGCTATTGCAGTTTTCTTTTTGAACAGAGGAATGACATCAAATCTGTGCTTGAAGAGTATTAAACTGGCAATATTATATGGGATAAATAGTTGGAGGTTGCGTGAGTCATTTTTCGTCTCTGTATTCTCAGCATCTTGGACAATATCTTCTTACATACAGTAGGAGCTTACTAAATGCTTGTAAAACTGAATTACCCTGGAGGCAAAGAAATGTTAGGAAATTATTGCCTGTCTAGGTGACAAAAAATACAGGCTTGAACTAGTATAGTGGTAGTAGGAATGGAAAGGAAGGATGAAATTAAAGATATTAGTGATTATTGACTTACTGCAACTACCTTTCTGTAGCTAACAGACTAAATCAGAATTGTTTCAATGGCAACTATGGTCTTCTAATTATGTTTACTCTTTCTTGGGAAATGCCTTGAAGTAAATAATCTTTTGACAAACTTACATAATCACAAAAGTAGTGGATTGACAGTTCTCTGAGTGTTTTTTATTAATATCTTGTTTCTTCCCAAGCTGACTAATACTGTGAATAATTATATTTTGGAAATAACACAAAACTGAGATTCTCATAAGTTTGATAACAATTCCAGGACATTTAAAAAAAGTGTTGTATTTTCTAATCGTATGCTAAACCCTGGACTCACACAAACCAGGTTTAATGCTGAGGAAGACCTGACTGTTAAAAGAGAAGTGTTGTGCTTTCTTGGGACTTCAGGTTAATTGTACCCCTATCGCAAAGCAAAATTCTGAGGAATATCTCTGAAATAAATCTTAGGTATGTCTTATGTGTTGGGTCTTCCCAAAAGGAACTAACAGTGTCCTTCATAGAAAGATATTCAGGGTACAAAATTGATAACAGGTATGGGGACAAAGGCTTAAAACACAGAAGACTTATATGTTCACATTAAATACTTAAAACACTAAACGATAACTCATCATGTTTACTGTGCTCTCCCAGCAATAAAGGCAACTTTATAGAGCTGCTGAATGTATATTTCACATTTACCTCAATTCTTCACTGTCTAAGCAGCTTCCACGGCTCAGATCTGCCAGTCAGGCATGACTTTAGTCCTTTATGGTTCAAGATAATCCTGTTAGTGCTCATAGCCTGTTAATGGTCATATTCTCTTTTGAGAAGCAGTATAGTTACAAAATTACCTCCCATAGACATGCCAATATTTACTCGGGAAACCTTTAGGGTAACTTATCAAAGAAATATCCATCTCTCAGTATCTTTGATTAATCGTCACAGACCATGTGCCCAGGGTGAAAACACAGAGGCAGAAAAAGGATGCCAGAAATTCATGCTTTCCTAGGCAAGCACATATTCTTTTTGCTGTGTGTCTGTAGATGATATTACTGCTAGGGGCACAGAAGGGAGAAAAATTCCTCTTCTTTCCTTTTGCTGAAGGACCAAGGGAAAACTTCCATAATCCTAAAGGAACAAGCTCAAACTAGTGTTTGGTGGTAGTTTCTGCAACTTTTCTATATCTGTTTTAGTTTTTTCCCCTATAATTCTTATGGATGTGTGTGTGTGAGGGATTAAATTTTTTTCCGACTCAGTCACAAATCACTTTTGAGTCAGTACCTCTCTCGTGGGGACCACAGGACCAACCAACTAACTAGCTGCTGCTAGGTCACGAACTCCTTAACAAGGGGCCAGAGTTAATGCCCAGCTCCATGGGAGATACTCCAGGCTGATCTCAGGGGGTTCCCCTGACCACTCTGCTTCATTCTTAAACTTCATATTTATAAATTCATATTCTCTTTATCTTATGTAATTTAAATTGGTACCATAATCTTAGCCCACCCTAACTATTCAACCTTATTGCCTACTATTGTTGAATTTTCACTCCCTGATCTGATCTGGTCACCATTTTCTGCATGCCACATGTCCATTCCTTCCTGAGCTTCTGCCATTTCTTCTTTCCTCTTTCCCTACATGCATCTAAATCATATATTCCTTCCTCAGTGTCCAGCGCAAGTGTCTCTTCTTTAATTACTCCAGTTCATACTAATCTCTCCCTTCTCTGAATTTATATGAACCCTTTTCTTATATTTTTAGTATTAACTCTTTTATTATTGTTTTATATATTCTCTAATACATTTTATAGCTACTTGCACAGCTGGATTATAATACACAGGGCAGGAACCATTTTTTTTATACAACTTTTGTATCCCTCATAGCTGCTAACAAAGTGCTAAATGCCTCAATAGTAGGTGATTGATAAATAACTCACATTTCTGTGGTCCATTAACCTTTACAGGATACTTTTTTCACCGCAACTGTGTGAGGTAGTATTATTACCCTCATTTTAACAAATGTAGACTAAGGGCTTGAGGCTAAGTTTGAGTCTCATTTCTGCCAGTTATATTTCTGACCATTTCAGAAAGGCTGTGACTTGCTCAAGGTCATGTAGTTAGCAACAGAGATGGCACTAAAACCTAAGGCTTCTAGCCCTTCGTTTATATTCTTTCTTAATTTTTTTTATGGTAAGCCTTTTTGATGTTTGAAGTAGGCACAGTGCTTTTATTTTTTGTTTCCAATGTCATTACTATTTTAATTAATTTTTAGTATTTTAAAATAATTACATTGTGAAGATTTCTATGTTTTCAAGCCTGCAGTGTTTAAAAATATTCTATATTTTTATTGTTCTGTAAATGTTGCTGATATATCTCTGTTTGCAGGTCATGACTCTCTAGGGTGTCATGGTAACCTGGCTGAGAATCCTTAGGTTAAGTTGTACTTTTCTCTTTCCTTGGAGTATTTTGAATTACTTCTATGTGTTCTTTTACTCTGTATTTACTGTGTTTTGCTTCACATAGGTTAAGAAAAAATTTGAAGCCCCCCTAAACATTTTTTAGTGGCTTAAAATACTTAGTAGTCCTTAACTCATGCATGTAGTTTGAAAAACAATCATGTACTTATTATCAATAGCATAAAGAAATTTGCTAATAATGCTTTGAAAAATATTTTCTTTTATTTCCTCAGTTTTATAAATTCTTTTGGACCTCAAGCCTATGGGACCAGTGCTAATTTGCATTGTTTATTTAAGCTAGAGGGTGTGGATGGGTATTGAAGGAAGTACAGAACAACACTGAAGTTATCATGAATCTGGAACATTTTGTATAAAAGTATATATTTTTATTCATTCTAGGAATCAAATATTTTAAGTCCAGTGCAAGATGGAACCAAGAAACCTCAGATCGACAGTAATAAGAGCAACAATTACAAGATTGTAAAGGAGGTTTGTAGATGTGAAGTATTTTCCACATTGGTTTGTTACATTTTGGTAACAGTTTACAATTCTGATTTGTATTTTCTATTTTAATTTTCATTTGGTGTTTTCTTTTTCCCTAGATTTTAATCAGATTAAGTAAACTCTGTGTCCAGAATAAAAAGTGTCGGAATCAGCATCAACGTTTGCTTAAAAACATGGGGGCTCATTCAGTGGTGTTGGACCTTCTACAAATACCCTATGAAAAGGTTAGTTTTCAGTTGTTTATGGCAACATATATGAGCATGTATGTGTATCTTACTCCCAAAGTGATCGTGTAATGATTAAACTAAGGCATTAGGTTGAAAAAATTTCTAAAGGGAAATAAAAAAGGTGTGTTTATCATGCATGCCATTTTAATTCTGTAATGTAGAGGGATTGACATATGGTACAATGTTTATCTATTACAAAGCCAGCTCTAACGTTTCTCATCCCTGTAAAGCCTTTTACTTTAAGCCTTTCTTAGTTTCTACTATTGGATTGTTTGGAGACAAAAGCACTTAAAATAAAAATGGTGAAAAAGCTCGTGGAAATATCAGGTATCAGAGTAGAGCTGATGTTTTCTTCTAACAAGCTATTGTTCTATTGGAGAGATTTGAGGTCAGGTGCTGCCATCCTTGGGCTAGCTCCTGGGACTGATGTAAGGGGTTCAGTATTTATTTATAATGAGTATTTAAAATGCCTTTTGGAGCACTTTAAATGACCCCAGATTGAATAGTGGAAGAAGAGATGACAAGGGATTTCCTTGTTTAAAGTGAGGAGTTATGGACATTTTTTGTTGTTATTGCTTATTGATTATTGAGGTTAATTTGAGACAGAATAGTATATAGGTGCAAGGCTTGGTGTCAGGAAAACCTGGGTTAAAATCCCACCTCTGGAACTTAATAGCTTTGTCACCTTGGGTGAATCATTTAACCTCAGGTAACTTCCTAGGAATTAACCCATGAGTTTCCCTAAGTTAGTAGAAGGTGTTCCCATACAAGGAGTTCCCTGTATTAAGAGATCCTTAAGAATTCAGTATATTGATTTGTGAAATTAATCTCCCTTTAGTATTGGCAAGTGGCATTATAGAATCTGTGTTTTCTATATAATAGTCAAAAAACAGAATCATCAATTCTTGGAGGTAGTCTAGATCCACCTTTCATCCAATCAATGTAGGAATCCTTTCTAAGATATCTCTGACAAATGATCAACATTGTAAACAGTAGCATAAGTTCCTTACGCAATACTTTGTTCTGGCTGTCATACTGTTTCTTATGGCCCTCATATTTGAGAAAATTTTTTTTTCCACTTTCGTAGCTATTCAGATTTGGAATTTCTGTTCAGATTTCTAGTTGTGTTACCAAATTTATTCCAGTTAATATTATTATGGATAAACAGACACCTATCCAGGTCATAAGGCCTTCGAAGAGTGAGAATAAACAATGAAGAACTACTTGTGACTATGATGAATGAGTACTTTTTTTTCTTTATGGTAAAAATAGACCCTGTACTTATCTTACTCTGCATATGTAATTAGTTGCCGAATCTTGCCAGTTCTACTTTTGTGACATTTCCCACATTCTATCTTTTTCTATACTCACACAGCTTCCACCTCAGTTCAGGCCCTCAATCACCTCTCTCCTTGATTATTGCAACCACTTTCTAAGTGGTCTCCCTACCTGAAATCTCTCATTAATCCAGTCTTTCCTGGGATGGGCCCACTGCTTCCAAAGTAACTTTCCTTAAGTGTAAATCTGACCATTTGGATCACTTACTCAGTGACCTTTGCCTCCCGGGTAAAATATAACACCTTTTGTTTCACTTTTAAAGCACTATACTTGGCACCAAACCTATCTTTCAAGTCTCATTGGACATTATTCACCTTCTGCACTTTATGAGCCATCCAAATTTGCCTTTTCTTTCTTCTTCACACAGGAAGGAGTGTCCGTCTTCCATGGTTAGAATAAACAACTTCTTTGCATCTACTTCATAGAATTAGTCATTCAGCCAACAATCTTTTATTAAGTGCCTACTATATGCCAGGCACTGTGCTAAGTGGTAGGGGTACAAAGGCAATAAATAGCCTCTGCCCTCAAAAAGCTCACAGTCTAATGAGGGAAGCAAACATGCAAACAACTTTGTACAAATAAGATACATACAGGACAAGTTGGACATAATCAACAAAGAGAAGGCACTAGAATTAAGGTGGATTGGGAACATCTTCCTGTAGGTGGGATTTGAAGGAAGCCAAGGTAGTTAGGTCCCTGCTAGGTGGTACAATGGATTATAGCACCAGACCTGGAGCCAGGAAAATTCCTCTTTGTGAGTTCAAATCCAGTGTCTGACATTTACAGCTGTGTGACGCTGGGCAAGTCACTTAACCCTGCTTGCCTCAGTTTCCTTATCTGTAAAATGAGCTGGAGAAGGAAATGTTAAGTCACTCCAGTATTTTTGCCAAGAAAACCTCAGGTGGCACCACAAAGAGTCTGACACAACTGGAAGATGACTGAACAACAACAAAGGTAGTTAGGAGATGTAGATGAAGAGAGAGAGAATTCCAGGCATGAGGAGCAGCCAATGAAAATGCCCAGAATTGGGAGATTGTGTGTTTTGTTCTAGGAACAGCAAGGAGGCCAGTCACTGGATCATAAAGTTTATGTATATGGGAGTGGTATGGGAAGGGTGGGGGTAAAGCATAAGAAGAATGGAAAGTCAGGGAGCAGATTATGAAGGGCTTTGAATGCCACATAGATAATTTCATATTTTATCCTAGAGGTGGTAGGGAGCCACTAGAGTTTTATGATGTAGCTTAGGCATCATCTTTAGCATGAAGCTTTTCCTGATCTTCCAGGTGCTAGTGTTGCCCTCATCCTCTGAAACTACCTTGCATTTAACTCCTCTGCATGTGTTTGTACTTATTAACTTTATATTGATGAAGTTTGTGTTTTTGTAGGTACTTCTTATTTCCCCATTGGAATGCAAGCAGGGGTCATTTCTCTTCTTTGTGCTTGTGTCTGCAGCACCTAGTTGGGGCTTAATAAATACTTGTTGATTAACTGATCTGTTAATTACTGAATAGTTTATAGACATAATCAAATGCTACTTTCTATTTCCTTATTATTCCTTATATTATATATAAATATTATGTATTTCCTTATATTTCAACCTTTTAATCTACAGTCTGATGAAAAGATGAATGAAGTGATGAATTTAGCCCATACATTTCTACAGAATTTCTGTCGGGGAAATCCTCAGAATCAAGTTCTTCTCCACAAACATCTCAATTTGTTTTTAACTCCTGGTGTAAGTATTTAATCACATCTAGTAAAGGTATCAGCATATTTATAGGATATTGGGTATGGAATCAGAAAGGACCTTAACAGGTCCTTCCATTTTACACATAAAATAACTGAGGCCTGGAAAGATAAAATACTTTGCCCATGCTAACATAGTAGCAAATGGCAGAAGCGATATTTGAATGTAGGTAACCAGACTCAAAATTCCAAGCTTTTTCTATTGTACCATGCTATATTATATTCAAAATTATAATTCCTTCAGAATATAGAACTATATGTCTGAGACTGTTCTAGACTCAGATAACTAATGAGACCTAGAAAAAGGTTAGTCATTTGATCTTTGGCAGAAAAGTAATGTAATCTAACATATTTGGAATTATAATTTCAGATCATTTAGCATATGACACAAAATATTCACAATTTTAATTTAGTTCTCTCAGTTCAAGCCAAATTTGAATTAGCATAATATACTTCTTAAAATATCACTGAAGTCCCAAGTCTAAAAGTAAATTTACCCATTCAAGGAAAAAGTAGTAGAGGCATAGGTGGAAAAATATTACCTGCCTTTATTTTAAATCTACTAATTTTATCACCTCCAAATTTGGACTTTACTTTGTAGGTCCTCCATCAACCCTTAACGATAAATGTGAGCTCCATTCAGTTTGTTTAAAGAAATAATATAAAAAAAAATAGTGTGAATTTTACCTGGCCAAATGCAACTTCATTCACATGTACAGAGTTTGTTGCCTCTATAAAAAGGTTATGCCATAATAAAGAACTTGCCCCAAATTGCTATAAGTAAAATTGATATAGAAGGCTTACAAGTATTATCAGATTTGCGTAATCTGTGAGTATGTCCACTGGCCATTAGGGAAGCAGAAACTAAATTTGTAATATAGGAAGCTAAATGAATCTCAATAATAGTGTAGTCAGCTTGCCAAGTTTTATGGTGTTAAACCAGCTGCTTCTGTCAGGCAATGTTATTTCCTCCAAATTACTTTATGTATTCAAGTCTTTTATGGCTAGCAATCTTGTTGAATTGTACAGACCTACATGGAAAATTAGTGTGATTTTCTATAAAGAACAAGCAAGCCATAAAACAGAGAGATGGGCTCACCAAAGGTGTTTACCACTGTTAAGAAGGAGGGGCTCCACATAGATGGTGAGGTACCCCAGATGCTCTTGTTTGTCGAAGACATTTTGTTGATTGTTTCAAGGCTTAGAACACTGTAGTCTACCTAAATGAAATTCATAATCAGTCAAAATAGCTTGACCGAACTACCCATATGGGGAAAAACCAAATGGATGATGAATTCCTGTTGTTCAGACTATGATGTCTAATTGAATACATAACCTCTAGAATTAGTCTGGTAATGTGTGTGTGTATATGTACACATATACATTCACATATATATATATATATATATATATACACACACACATACATATGTATGTGTGTGTGTGAGAGAGAGATACTGTAGACAGATAATGAATGGAGAATTTAATAAGAATAATAGAGTAGCTTAATTGCATTTGAGAACTTGAACAGTATGTTTAAAGAAGTCAAGTTTCTCCCCAAAACAAACACTCATCTTTTGAACTCCAATATTGTTCCTCTGCAAGAGGGGATCATGGGATGCCACAATCTCAAAAAAAAATCATGATTATGGGTCATTCAAAGGACAATGGAAATAGGCATGGTGGACATAATGAAGAATATATAGACCATTAAATTGATATATAACCTGAGAAATAAGTCATAGAGTTGAGAGTAAGAGATACTAACAGAATAAGAGATAGCCTACGTGCTTCACAAGACCCATATAACTTTAGGTGGATACCTGGTGGAAAGATGTATAAGAGGCACATGGGCTGTGAACTGGACTGTTTGAGAGAGTACTCATATTGATGAGGCCACAGGTCCATTCAATTAAGTAACAAAAATGGTCACGTAAACAGGGAAAGGAGTAAGATTAGAAGTGAGTATTGAGAAGCAGTGTAGTAGAAGGACCCCAGTCTTAAATTAAACAGTTTTGAGTTCCAGTTCTGTCACTTTAAAAGGTTCCGTGGACTTGGATTTCAGCCCATTGAGTAAGCTTGTATATAAAATGGGAATGATCATGAGGATCTGATGAGATGATGTAAGTCTAGCACCATATAAATGCATGTTATGTTTCTTCATCATGTCAGAATTACAAGTTTTTTTTCCTTGCCTTTTAGCTTCTTGAAGCAGAAACGATGCGACACATCTTCATGAACAACTACCATCTGTGCAATGAGATTAGTGAGAGAGTCGTACAGCACTTTGTACATTGTATTGAGACACATGGTCGCCATGTAGAATACCTGAGGTTTTTGCAAACGATTGTAAAAGCAGATGGCAAATATGTAAAAAAATGCCAAGATATGGTAATGACAGAGGTATGTTCACCATTTATATTTAATCAGCCTCATACAATCTTTAGTGTTAATGTTAATTCTGTTAACATAGGAAAACACTGAGTCATTGATTTATAGAATAGGATTATCTCAAAATGGCAAACACTTCATGGTATGTATTTGTCATTAATCTAATGTAGGATAATATGTTTTGGATTGATTCCCTGCTTTCTATGAAAGTGATTATTCTTTGTTCATTTAAAATTTTTGTATTGTAAAACATAGTAAAACTTTAGGAGGCCACATGAGACCAGTGGCAGTCCAAACAGATTTCTTTAGTAGTTTTTTCACTAATGGCAATAGAAAAACTATGATATGTTGAACTTGGCTCTTCTCTAATGTCTCAAGTATAATAATTCTGCCCTTGGAAAAATAATTTTTGTTTTTTCCTATTTGCAAAAACATATAATTTAAAAAAATATGAATCAGGCAAATGCAATGCCATCAGTGATTTAATAGTTATAAGCTGAATTATTTCCTTTATGCTCTTCAAAAATTCTTGTTGAGATCCAGTGTTAAACTGTGGTAAATGATATTTATTCACTAAATTTTATCCTTTTCATCATTACTCAAATTTTTTTGACCTGTACTGGACACTGAGCCACATTGACCTAGTATCCAAGCAACATCTCTGGGCTGAGAAGTGAGATACTTTAGTCAATAGTCAACTTTTTAAAAAAAATAATATTTTTCCCAAGTTACATGTATTGACAATTTTTAACATTCATTTAAAAAACTTTTGAGTTTCAAATTTCCTCTCTCCCTCCCTCCCCTCTTCCATCCCTGAGGCAGTAAGCAATTTGATATAGGTTACACATGTTCAGTCATGCAAAACATATTATCATATTGGTCATGTTGTGAAAGAAGACATAGATCCAAAGGGGGAAAACACAAAAGAAATACAGAAAGTGAAAAACAGTGTGCTTTGATCCATATTCAGATGCCATCAGTTCTTTCTATAGAGGTGGATATCATATTTCTTCATGTGTCCTTTGGGATTGTCTGGGATCATTGTATTGCTGAGAATAGCTAAGTCATTCACAGTTGATCATCATACAGTATTGCTGTTATTTTGCACATTGTTCTCCTGGTTCTGCTCCCTTCATTTTGCATCAATTCATACAAGTCTTTCTAGGTTTTTCTGGAATCATCCTGCTCATCATTTCTTATAGCACAATAATATTCTATTATAATCATATACCACATCTTGTTCAGGTATTCCTCAATTGATGGGCATCCCCTCAATTTCCAATTCTTTGCCACTACATAAAGAGCTGCTAATAAATATTTTTGTACAAATAGGTCTTTTCTTCTTTTTTTTAAAATCTCTTTGGGATACAGACCTGGTAGTGGTATTGCTGAATCAAAGGGTGTGCAAGATTTGATAGCCTTTTGGGCATAGTTCCAAATTGCTCTCCAGGATGGTTGGATCAGTTCACAGTTCTACCAGTAGTGTATTGATGTCCCAATTTTCCCACATCCTTTCCAAAGTTTATCATTTTTCTTTTCTGTCATATTAGCCAATCTGATAGGTGTGAGGTGGTACCTCAGAGTTGTTTTAATTTGCATTTCTCTTTTCAATAGTGATTTAGTGCATTTTTTCACACGACTATAGATAGCTTTGATTTCTTCGTCTGAAAACTGCCTGTTCATATCTTCTGACCATTTATCAAGTGGGGAATAACTTGTATTCTTGTAAATTTAACTCAGTACTCTATATATTTTAGAAATGAGGCCTTTATCAGAGATGCGCTATAAAAATTGTTTACCAACTTTCTGCTTTCCTTCTAAGAATCTTGCTTGCATTGGTTTTGTTTGTGCAAAAACTTTTAAATTTAATATAATGAAAATTGTCCATTTGCAACTAGCAATGTTCTCTATGTCTTATTTGGTCATAAATTCTTCCGTTTTCCATAGATTTGAAAAGTGAAGTGTTCCTTGCCCTCCTAATTTGCTTATGATATCACCCCTTATGTTTAAATCACATACCTGTTTTGACCTTATTGTGGTATATGGTGTAAAATGTTGGTCTACCTTGTTTCTGCCATACTGTTTTCCAGTTTTCCCAGAAGTTTTTGTCAAATAGTGAGTTTTTGTCCCAAAAGCTGGGGTTTTGGGGTTTAATCAAACACTAGGTTACTGTGTTCATTTACTGCTGAGTCTTGTGTACCTAATCTATTCTATTGATCCACCACTCTATTTCTTAGCCAGTATCAGATAGTTTTGGTGATTACTGCTTTAGAATACAGTTTGAGATCTGATATAGCTAGGCTACCTTCCTTCACATTTTTTTTTCATTAATTCTCTTGATATTCTTGACCTTTTCTTCCAGGTGAATTTTATTATTCTTCTAGCTCTAAAAATAATTTTTTTGGTAGTTTGGTTTGGCACTGAATAAGTAAATTAAATTAGGTAGAATTGTCCTTTTTATCATTTTGGGTTGGCTACCCTTGAGCAATTCATATTTTTCCAGTTGTTTAGATCTGTCTTTATTTTTTTGAAAAGTGTTTTGTAATTGTGTTCTTATAGCTCCTGGGTTTGTCTTGGTAGGTAGACTTTTCAAACATTTTTATTGTCTTCAGTTATTTTAAATGGAGTTTCTCTTTCTTTTTTAAATTTAATTTATTTAATATATTTAGTTTTCAGCATTGATTTTCACAAGAGTTTGAATTACAAATTTTTTCCCCATTTCTACCCTCCAGCCCACTCCAAGATGGCATATATTCTGGTTGCCCTGTTTCCCAGTCAGCCCTCCCTTCTGTCACCCCACACCCCTCCCATCCCCTTTTCCCCTCCTTTCTTGTAGGGCAAGATAAATTTCTGTGCCCCGTTGCCTGTGTATCTTATTTCCTAGTTGCATGCAAAAACTTTTTTTTTGTTTATTTTTGAACATCTGTTTTTAAAATTTTGACTTCCAAATTCTCTCCCCTCTTCCCTTCCCACCCACCCTCCCTAAGAAGGCAAGCAATTCAGCATAGGCCACATGTGTATCATTATGTAAAACCCTTCCACAATACTCATGTTGTGAAAGACTCACTATATTTTGCTCCTTCCTAACCTATCACCCTTTATTGAATTTTCTCCCTTGACCCTGTCCCTTTTTGAAAGGTTTTGTTTTTGATTACCTCCACCCCCATCTGCCCTCCCTTCTATCATCCCCCCTTTTTTATCTTCTTCCTTTTTCTTTCCTGTGGGGTAAGATACCCAATTGAGTGTGTATGGTATTCCTTCCTCAGGTCAAATCCGATGAGAGCAAGATTCACTCATTCCCCCTCACCTGCCCCCTCTTCCCTTCCTACAGAACTGCTTTTTCTTGCCACTTTTATGTGAGATAATTTACCCCATTCTATCTCTCGCTTTCTCCCTCTCTCAGTATATTCCTCTCTCATCCCTTAATTTGATTTAATTTTTTTAGATTTCATCCCTTCATATTCAACTCACCCTGTGCCCTCTGTCTATATATATATCTATAAACATACATATATATACACAAACACACACACACACACATATATATATATATATACACATACATACACACACACACACACACACACACACACACACATATATGCATATTCCCTTCAGCTACCCTAATACTGAGGTCTCATGAATCATACACATCATCTTTCCAAGTAGGAATGTAAACAAAACAGTTCAACTTTAGTAAGTCCCTTGGAATTTCTCTTTCTTGTTTACTTTTTCGTGCTTCTCTTGATTCTTGTGTTTGAAAGTCAAATTTTCTATTTAGCTCTGGTCTTTTCACTGAGAAAGCTTGAAAGTCCTCTATTTTATTGAAAATCCATATTTTGCCTTGGAGCATGATACTCAGTTTTGCTGGGTAGGTGATTCTTGCTTTTAATCCTAGCTCCATTGACATCCGGAATATCGTATTCCAAGCCCTTCGATCCCTTAAGGTAGAAGCTGCTAGATCTTGTGTTATCCTGATTGTGTTTCCACAATACTCAAACTGTTTCTTTCTGGCTGCTTGCAGTATTTCCTTCTTGATTTGGGAGCTCTGGAATTTGGCAACAATATTCCTAGGATTTTTCTTTTTGGGATCTTTTTGAGGAGGCAATCGGTGGAGTCTTTCAATTTCTATTTTACCCTCTGGCTCTAGAATATCGGGGCAGTTCTCCTTGATAATTTCTTGAAAGATGATATCTAGGCCCTCTTTTTGATCATGGTTTTCAGGTAATGCAATAATTTTTAAGTTATCTCTTCTGGATCTATTTTCCATGTCAGTGGTTTTTTCGATGAGATATTTCACATTGTCTTCCACTTTTCCATTCCTTTGGTTCTGTTTTATAATATCTTGATTTCTCATCAAGTCACTAGCTTCCACTTGCTCCAATCCAATTTTTAAGTTAGTATTTTCTTCGGTGGTCTTTTGGGCCTCCTTTTCCATTTGGCTAATTCTGCCTTTCAAGGCATTCTTCTCCTCATTGGCTTTTTGGAGCTCTTTTGCCATTTGAGTTAGTCTATTTTTTAAGGTGTTGTTTTCTTCAGTGGTTTTTTCAGTATTTTTTTTGTTCTCCTTTAGCAAGTCATTGACTTTCTCATGGTTTTCTCACATCATTCTCATTTCTCTTCCTAATTTTTCCTCTACTTCTCTTACTTGCTTTTCCAAATCCTTTTTGAGCTCTTCCGTGGCCTGAGACCAATTCATATTTTTCTTGGAGGCTTTGGATGTAGGCTCTTTGACTTTGTTGACTTCTTCTGGCTGTATATTTTGGTCTTCTTTGTTTCCAAAGAAAGATTCCAAAGTCTTAGACTGAATCTGAGTCCGTTTTTGCTGCCTGGCCATGTTCCCAGCACACTTACTTGACCCTTGAGTTTTTTGTCAGAGTATGACTGCTTGTAGAGTAAAGAGTACTTTGTCCCAAGCTTGAGGGGATGCGCTGTTGTTTTCAGAGCTATTTCTATACAGCCAGCTCTGCCACACCAGCACTCCTCGTTCCTCAAGAACTGCCAACCAGGACCTGACTCAGATCTTAAGCAGGCTCTGCAGTCCTGCTCTGATCTGCCACTTAATTCCTCCCACCAGGTGGGCCTGGGGCAGGAAGCAACTGCAGCTGTAGTTCTGTAGCTGCCCCACCTCTGCTGCTTCTGAGGTGGTGGCCGAACTGAGAACCCCTTCCACTCTGTCCCCTGCAGCTTTTCCCACTAATCCTCTCTGTTGTCTTTGGTGTTTTTGGGTTGAGAAGTCTGGCAACTACCACAGCTCACTGCTTCAGGGTGCTAGGGCCTGTTCTGCCCGGCTCCTGGTCTGGTTGGTCCTGCCACCACCCACTCTAGGCTCTGCTGGGCTCCACTCCCCTCCGCTCCCAGCTCCGTGCGTGATAGACCTCACCCAGCTGCTATCCAGGTTGTCCTGAGCTGGAGCCTGGCCTCCCTCTGCTATTTGTGGGTTCTGCAGTTCTAGAATTTGTTCAGATGGAGTTTCTCTTTCTATCTCTTGCTGCTGGGCTTTGTTGGTAATATATAGAAATGCTGATGACTTATGTTGGTTTATTTGATATCCTGCAACTTTGTTAAAGTTATTAATTATTTAAACTAGTTTTTTGGTTGATTCTCCAAGTATGCCATTATATCAACTGCAAAGAGTGATAGTTTTATTTCCTCATTGCCTATTCTAATTCTTTCTTTTTTTTTCTTCTCTTATTGCTGTATCTAATATTTCTAGTACAATACTGAATAATTGTGGTAATAATGGTAATTCTTGCTTTACCCCTCATCTTATTGGGAAGAATTCTTGCTTATATCCATTAGAGATAATACTTACTGATGGTTCTAGATAGATACTACTTAGCATTTTAAGGAAAGCTCTGTTTATTCCTATGTTATCTAGTGTTTTTTTTTAAATAGGAATTAGTGTTGTATTTCGTTTTTCAAAAGCTTTTTCTGCATCTATTGAGATAATCATATGCTTTCTGTTGGTTTTGTTATTTATATGGTCAATTATGCTGATAGTTTTCCTATTACTGAACCAGCCCTACATTCCTGGTATAAATCCCACTTGGTCATAGTGTATGATCTTGTGATGTATTGCTGTAATCTCCTTGTTAATATTTTCTTTAAAATTTTTTCATCAATATTCATCAGGTAAATTGGTCTATAGTTTTCTTTCTCTGTTTTGGCTCTTCCTTGTTTAGGTATTAGCGCCATATTTGTGTCATAAAAAGAATTTGATGGAACTCACTTCTTTGCCTATTAATGGTTTATATAGTGTTGGAATTAATTGTTATTTAAACATTTGGTAGAATTCCCTTGTGAATCCTTCTGGTCCTGGAGATTTTTTCTTAGGGAGTTCATTGATGACTTGCTCAATTTCTTTTTCTAAGGTGGGGTTATTTAAATATTCTATTTCCTCTTCTGTTCATCTGGGCAATTCATGTTTTTTAAATATTTATCCATTTTAGTTAGATTGTCAGACTTATTGGCATCCACTTGGGCAAAATAGCTTCTTTATTGCTTTAATTTCTTCTTCATTGGTGGTGGTGAATTCACCCTTTTCTTTTTTGATCCTCTTCATTTGGTTTTCTTCTTTTTAAAAAAAATCAAATTAACTAATGTTTTTTAATTGTTTTTTTTCTCATAAAATCAGCTCCTAGTTTTATTTATTAGTTCAATGGTTTTCTTACTTTCAACTTGATTAATCTCTCCTTTGATTCTCAGGGTTTCCAATTTGGTGTTTAATTGGGGATTTTTAATTTGTTCTTTTTCTAAGTTTTTTAAAATTGCATGCCCAATTCATTGATCTGTTATTTCTTTATTTTATTGATGTAAGCATTTAGAGATATAAAATTTCCCTTAAATACTGCTTTGGTTGCATCCCATAAATTTTGGTATATTGTCTCATTGTTGTCATTTTCTCTGATGAAATTATTGATTATTTATATGATTTTTTTTTGACCCACTCATTCTTTAGGATTTAATTTTTTAGTTTCCAATTAATTTTATCCTATTTTTTACAGGCCTTTATTAAATATAATTTTTATCACATCATGATCTGAAAAGGATGCCTCAGATATTTCATGGCAGTATTATCTTTGTCAAGTTATTTAATTTCCCTGTAACTCATTTTCCTCATACAAAATGAAGGTGGTAGACTCAGTGGCCTCTAAGATACATTCCAGTTCTAAATTCATGATCCTGTTATTCATTGTTCTAGAATTTTATAAGAAATTTAAGTCTAGTTTAGTCACTTGTACTTGAAAAAAAATTGGGGAGAGATGCAACTGAAAACAATTCTTTGGTTTTGCCTTATGCCCTGTGAATGGGCAGAAATGACAAAAAATGACAACAATCAAAGTTGGAGTGGGAATTAGAACATAGACAGATGAAAACATTTTTGGTGGAGCTGTGAAATGCTCCAAACATTTTGGAAAGCAATTTGGAATTATGCAAATAAAAGGCCTAATATATCCATACCTTTTGAAGCAGAGATTCCATTACTAAACTTATACGACAAAGGAATTTGTATTTATAATGATATTTGCAATAATATTTATAGTAGCACTTTTTGTAATAGTCAAGAGTTACAAATAAAATAAATGTCCGTCGATTGGGGAATGGCTAAACAATTTGTGGTTCATGAAAGGAATAGAACATTACTGTGTTGTAAGAAATAATGTTTTTAATGAATACAGAGAAGTATGAAATGATCTATAGGAACTGACGCAAATTGAAGTAAGCAGAGCCAAAAAAGCAGTATACACAGTAAGTGAAACAATTTAGATGGAGAGTGATGACAGACTGACAAATTAAAAGTAAATGTAACAAAAATATAAATATCAAGCAGCAGTCAGTGAAAAGCTGAGACTATACCCTTAACCTACTACTACGTGGCAGTGGGAGGTCCACAGGAATTATACATTACACATGTTTTCACACTTTCCCAATGTATCAATCAGTTGTGCCAACTTCTCTCTAGTCTCTAATCTGTGTACCAATTTGATGGAATTTGCATCGTTATTTTGTATGTGAATGTACTTTTATATAACATTTGTCTTTATCTTTTTTTACTTAGTTCATTAGAATTTATGTAATGTTGCCTATGTTTGCTATAAAGAATCTTGCATACCTTAAAAAATTAAAAAAATCTTAATTATTTCAGCTAATAAATGGAGGTGAAGATGTGCTGATATTTTACAACGATAGAGCATCGTTTCCCATCCTTCTACAAATGATGTGTTCTGAGAGAGACCGAGGAGATGATAGTGGACCTTTAGCTTACCATGTAACACTTGTGGAATTATTGGCAGCATGTACTGAAGGAAAGAATGTATATACTGAAATCAAATGCAATTCTCTTCTGCCCCTGGATGATATAGTGAGAGTAGTAGCCCATGATGACTGCATTCCTGAGGTAAGCCTTAGAAAGCTGAAGAGTTATTATGCATTGAAATACTTTTAGAACTATGGTAGTATTTGTACAAGAATATAGTCACTCATGATATTGGGGTTCTTACTATATTGTGCTTGTTCTTCAGTGGCATAATTAAAGAAATCATTGAGGTCTTTCAAAAGCAGTTTGCTTTCCAGTAATCTAGTTGGTGACAATAGATTTGTGTAATAGTGATTATACTTTATGTACATTTTTTACATTATGCTAGTAATTTCAATTTCTTTTGTACATTATGCTATTCAATCAATTTCTTGAATTCCAAGGATTATTTAGTACAACATGGGCAGACATTCTGCACTTATTAAACCTTTAATTTTTTTTGCAAAATTAAAACACTGCCTTGAGAAACACAAAAATAGATACTCTTATGTGAATTTAAATTTTTTTTTGCATCATATAAAGTAGCTTTTACTTATGTAGTGGTACCTGAGTTTAGAAATAATAGAGATTTACAAACTATATAAATAGGTACAAAATTTATCTAAAAGCAGAGTGAGTTTATGCTATTCTTCTGAGTACTTGTATCTTTGTTCAGATTATAAGGGTTATATAATTTCGTCATTAAGGGACGTATGTTAGAAAGGCTATGATTTAAATCAGTGAGAGTATTCCCTTTACCAATAGAGATCTTTACCCTTCCATTCATCAGTGTAGAGTTTTGAGTTGCTGTGGACAAAAAAAAATTCATCAACTCATCGCCAACTTTGTGGTAACTAGAAAGGATGTATGGATTTTTGGTTTATGGTTTTTTTTTTCTGAAATTAGCTTTTAAATTTTGGCTATTTTTTCTTTTTTGATATAAAACTGATTAGAATATTTTCTGTATTTTAAGGCTCAGCTCAATTCCTATCTCTTCCATAAAATTCTAGGCCTAATTAATATTCTCTGAAATATGACAAATATAATCTATAGTACATGATTTAGTATATCATTCTAGACTGTTGCATATTCTCTTCTAATTTTATAATAGCCATCTTCCCAACAAGATAATAATTACTTTATGAAATAGTACCATGTGATTTGTCAGTTTTATATTTCCTCAGAGTGCCAAGCACAGTGTTGGCCCCATTATAACCACACAGTATTTTTTTTTCCATTGTTTTTTCATGGGATTAAAAAAAAAGTAAAATGAATGAAAGTTAGGAATAGCTGAGAAAGTTAATGAGAACTTCAAGAAGGTCCTCTTTGCTACCCACCTCTCCTAGTGTCAAGATTAAACCAGTAATAGGAACCAGAGATGAGAAAGTTATCACTGTGGGAAAAGAGAAGAAGAAAAACATTTCCCTTTTAACCTATAGGTAACTTCCTAAGTATTTTATAAGTATTTTATGGTAATCATTCCTTGCATTTAAACATTGTCTTCCTAGTTATATTATAAGTTCCTTGAACTTTCATCTCTGACATTTTTATATTGTTCATTGCTTGGAGTACAATTCCAAGTACACAGCAGTTGCTCAATAAATACTTACTGATTAACAGCATATCATAGCAGTATCACACAGCAAGGTAGAGTCAGTAAAACCTGAGTTCAAATCTTGCCCCAGACACTTAGTAACTGTATGAACTTGGTAAGTCACAATTTCCTTCAGCTTCTATATTTTTTTAATCCATAAAAATGGAGGCAATAGTACCTACCTCTTAGAATTGTAAGTATCAAATGAGATAACATGGAAAGTGCTTTGTAAACCTTAAAGTGCTATATAGATGTTCACTATTATTACTATTACCACATAAAGCATACTTTGTTTTATGGTACTGATATATCCCTAAAAATATGGAATAATTAGTTGTTAAACAACTATTTGTATCTTCTCTTAGAGTTTTATTGTCAATACCCTAACAATTTTGATCTGACTTTGATGATAGAGCAGGGACATGTTGACTTTATTATGTGTTCACCAAAGCTGCCTAACTGCTGGATCAGTGCCATTAATCTGAAGATTTCCAAAGTGTATATTGAAATAATTTTCTTTTTGAAATATTGCTGAACACAGAGTAATCCTGTGATCAATTGGTAAAGTAAGGAGAACAAGGAGAACACCCCCCCCACCCCAATAATTACTAAAATCACCTGCTTTACTTGCCAAATAGAGAGATATAGCAGATAAGGACACACTAATTTAGAATAAAGTCATGTCATTTTTATAATACTAGAATAAACTCGTGTCATTTTCAGAGAAGGATTAATGGAGGATTATAAGCAATCAATTATAATACATAATAAAGATCTGTGAATAAAAACTGTAGAAAAGTATGTCATCAAAGAAATGCATAATAAAGAAGGTGGGCTAGTCCGGTGGCAAGAGTGAGGGATAAATTGTGGATAGCCTAAGGGCTCCATTGTTACTCTCCTGATTTCTGGAGGGAGAGCCAGAAAACCATCCAGCACATTGAGTGGATCTCTTATGTGAAGACATGGAAAAGATTTACAGAGGATTGGGCATGTGTAGCTGGGTTGTGATTTCGACTTTTAAAAGGAATGGCTATATCTATGAGACTAAAAATTGATTTAGGTATTGTAATACATTACTGATATGGTGAATATGTGGTAAGCAAATGACCATTTTATGTAGTATCTACAACATAAAGTTTAATTTCCCCAATTTTGGTAATTCAAAAAGTGACTATCCTGCTTACCTCCAAGTAGCCTTGTGTAGGAATGAACTTGAAAGTATCTATTTGTTAGATTCCTGGAAAAAATATAGTTGCTGTCTCTGTTAGTCATGCAGTAGGTTACCTGGTGAGCCAGAATAGCCTGATGTAGAAGATGGTCATGAAGCTTAAAAAGTATATGTGGAAAAAAAAGTATATTAATTTCAGTAGCCCTATCCTCTCCAGAGAAGAAGCTTTGTTTCTAAACTCTTTTGCTTAGGTACCTTGAATATTACAACATTGTCACTATAAATTTGGGCCTGAGGGCATGAACACTGTCTCATATTCCCCATGGACTTGAGAAATGTTGAAAGCACATTGAGACTTATGCCTCTGATGCCTTTTTGACAGCTAGCTTCATTTTATTTGTCACAGCATTTGTTACCTTTTCAAATAATAAAAACAACCCCATATCCTCAAAATGTGTTTCTCCTGAAAAAGTTATTGAAATATATTTGAATGGTAATTAAAGAACATTTAATTGGCCCTTTGTTAAATTGTTTTGTTAACTGTGAGTAGGAAAAGGATAACTATATGATACTTCTGCAGGTTAAGATCGCATATGTGAATTTTGTTAATCACTGTTATGTGGATACTGAAGTGGAAATGAAAGAAATCTATACTAGTAACCACATTTGGAAATTATTTGAGAACTTCCTTGTTGATATGGCAAGGGTAAGTATTCTGACAGACTTTTGAAATCTAATTAAGATAATTGAAGTAGCAATAGAATTTGCTCTAACTTTAAAAAGCATTAATATTTAATTACGCTTCACCAAGAACAAGTGGAAGTATTTAATGATGGCTGTGATTATTTTTTGTCCTTTCATAATTTAAAAATGTTTCTATAAAACATTAAGCTTTTGAATTAAAAATGACAAGTGTAATCAATTCTATTTGTAAGAATTAAAAAACTACAGCAAATTTTCTGGTTAATTATCTACATTTCCCATTTCTCATGTGGCTGTTTGATATTTTTATACATAGCAGTTGATCTGGTAATTTTAAATAGGTTGGAGGAAAGGACCAGTGGAAAGAACCTTTTTCTAGTTTAGATTACTAATTTTTATTCAATTTATACGTAGGGATATGGACTGGACCTGTGATTTCATTGTTAAGGAGAAATTAATGGATGTGAAAATTTGTAACAGTATATATTGGCACTTTCTCCTTCCCTTGTCTCTCTTTTACCCTCTTCTGTTTCTCCATATGTCTTTTTATAATTCCATACTTAAGACTAGGTCTGATCAACACAAAATATAACAGAAAGATTATTCCCTAGCACTTTTGGGTTATAAGTCCCCCAAACTATCTTGACTTGGTTTTAAATATTTTCCTTACTCTTTCTTCTGCATGCTACTCTTTTGTGTATCAAGTTCTAACTCAATTAGGTCACTATACCAGCCTTCCTCTCCTGACTGTGTGAAGGTTTGAACAGAAAGAATATGGAATTGGGTTAATTATCTAAAGCTTATTACTTTTACGTTTATTCCATGAAGCTCTTCTTAGAACTTTGGCTAGAACCAGCCATCAGATAACCATCTTTTTATCACAAATATCTTAAAAACACCTAGAATTTATATAGCATTTTAAGGTCTGCAAAGTGATTTTCAACCGTTATCTTATTCTCATAACCACTTTGTGAGGTGGGTACGATATTATCACCATTTTGCAGGTGAGGAAACTGAGGCAGGCAGAGGTTATGTGACTTTTCTAGGGTCATACAACTAGTAAGTTTCTGAGGCTAGTTTGAATTAAGGACAGGTTCAGTGTTTTATCTACTGTATGACCTGGTTGCCTATCTTACTATTATAGTCCAAAGGCAAAGTTAAAGATTTTCCAAATGAAATTCTTTAAATTGTTACATTGTAAAATGGACATAATCTTTGCTTTGAATAGATAGGAAGGTTTTTGAAGTGAGGCACATTACTATTCCACTTTTTTTGTTTCATGAGGCCCAAAGTCATCCCGTTACCTTTGTACAGTTGCTTATGTTAGATTTATATCCGTGCATAAACCATTCCTTTCCTAGTTGATATAATCAAAAATGATCTCTGACAACTATGAAGCAGATTCGAAGTCGGAAAAATTCTCCAGTTCCTTAATGATTTTTCATGATAATATGACTTACTGTGTCATGTCATTAATGACATTTTATCCTTTCCATTAAGGAATGGTATCAGTGATGCATATTGTGTTTATTTTCACAGTTCCTTTGACAAGTCAGCTTTTTGTGACTTTTACTTTCATTATATTTGTATTATGAAGGCAGAATTTATGATTTCAAAGAGAATCATATATATGCCTGAAAGGTTCGGAACCGCAGGATATAAGGAATTCTCTAGGTAGAAGGCAGAAAAATTAAAGCATGTATTTAAGCTCCACAGTAACAGGCCCACGAACCAGTGTCCCCATTTTGATATTTTGATCAAAAGCTTCCAGGCCCAATAAGTCTGCCTCACAAGAGTAACCAGAAGGCCACAGAGAAGCATGATGGTATAAAGCAAAATCATATACATGCCTCCCCTCTACGGTAAGAAGATTACCCACTGGCCTCAAGTCCTTGCTCAGTGCTCCTCGGTCCACACGTGGGTCAGCTCTGCTACCGGCAGCTCCTGCTTCACCTTTGGCTGTAGGCATCTCTGGCTCCAATGGAAAGAAAAAAGGGCTCTTCAAGCTATCTTCTCTCCTCTTATAGAGTTTTTGACATCATCAAGCGCTGCCTGAATGACCAGGGCCGATTGGTTCTTGAGTTGGCCCCTCCCCTCAGCCAGCCCCATGAATCATCACACAGGAAGTTCTCTGCTCCCAGGCATGGGTCTCTGGGCTTTCTGCCCCGGAAGAGGTCACACAGGAAGTTCTCTGCTCCCAGGCATGGGTCTCTGGGCTTCCTGCCCCGGAAGAGAAGCAGCAGACCCAGCACCCAGCAAGGCTCAATGAGATAAACTGAGTCACTCAAAGAAAACAAAGGCCACTCTGGCCACAATATTTCAGCTATCCGAGAGGCTTTTCACACCGAAGGCTTCATCATCACTTTGTAGTTTTTACTATTCCACCTCTAATATTGTGAACTTTGGAATTTTCCTCTCTGAATACAATCTATTGTCCTTCTACTTCTCCCATTTCATTTAGCCTTGAACTTTACAACTCTCCTATCACGTTTGGCATATTTCTTAGCCTCTTGCTTTATTGGACAGAGTGAAGATTCCCTCCTTGAACTTTCTCATTACCTTCTTCTACTTTGCTAAATTTAATCTTTACAAAACCTATCCTTCATTATAGCTTCTCTTATTTTATTCATGACACCACCATCCTACTAGCTATCCCTGATCTTGTTATCAGTCATTAAAAAAATTGAATTGCATTTAAAAAAAAAAGTATGCTTTCGGTTCCTCCCATAACCTTTCCTATCTCCTCCTGAGGAAGCAAGAAAAACAACATCTATGTTGCAAACATATATAGTCAAGCAAAACAAATTCCTTCCTTGGCCATGCCCAACAATAATAACAAAAAATGTCTTGAACTGCACTTTGAGTCCATCATCTTTCTATTTGGATATGAATAGTGTGTTCCATCATGAGTCTTCTGGAATTGTGGTTGGTCATTGTATTGATAAAAATTCCCAAGTCTTTCAAAGTTGTTTGTCTTTAAAATATTGTTATTGTGTAAAATTCTCTAGTTCTGCTCATTTCACTTTGCATCAGTTCCTATAAGTATTCCCATCCCCTTTATGATTTCTTACAAAACAATAATATTCTGTCATATTAATATACCTTAACTTGTTCAGCTATTCCTTAATTGATGAGCATCTTTTCAGTTTCTAATTCTTTGCCACCACAAATAGAGCTGCTATAAATATTTTTGTACGGATTGGTCCTTTTCCTCTTTCTTTGATATATTTGAGAAATAGACAGTTGTATCCAATTCTTTGAGATCCCATTTGAGGTTTTCTTGGCAGAGATACTGGAGTGGTTTGCCATTTCCTTCTCCAGCTCATTTTATAGATAAGGAAACTGAGGCAAACAAGGTTAAGTGACTTTCCCAGGGTTACACAGTTATTAAGTGTCTGAGGCTAGATTTGAGATTAGCAAGGAGTCTTCTTAATTCCAAGCCCAGTGCTCTATCCATTGTGCCACCTAGCTGCCCCCGTCAAAGGGTATACAAAATTTAGTAGATTTTCAGGCATAGTTTCAAATTGTTTGTCTTATTTTGTCTTTTTCAACTACCCTTTATTGCCCATTCTTTTTCTACCTTGTCCTAATTCTGTACTTTTGTTTGTCTTCACATCCAGAATCTCTGTTGACAACCTTTTCTTCAAGACCTAACTTAGATACTGTCTCCTTCATGAAATCTTTTACCTTTCCTCCCTCCTCAGGATGTAATATCTCCTTTTTCAGATTTCCCATAGAAATTTGCCTGGGCTTTTGTCTTAAACTTCTTACATCTTCCTTTGTATCGTACTTATTTGTGCGTACCATATCTCATTGTTAAATTTGAATAATGTCATTTTTCATATTTTTCCCAGTACCTATCACACTGTATTTCACATAGTAGGTACTTAAAAGGTTTGCAGAATTTAATTAAATATCAATAATGGCATCCTATCTAGATTTTTACCATTATCTATAGTTTTGTTATTAGCATGTGAGCTCCAGTTTTATTCAATCTATTTTATATAATCATGAGCTGTGGAATATTGACTCACCTTTATATAAAATAAAATGAATAGAAACGGACCAAATATGTAGTCCCAAAACACTCTGTTGCCCTCATAGAAGTTTTTCTATTTAACTAGCTATAAACATCATAAAAGACCCTTGAGGCAAAAATATGGAGCTGATACATCCTAATGACTGTGCTCTTGAATTGCAAGAAGACATTAAACGGATTACAGAGTGATTTGCAGAGTGAGCACAGTGCTATGAATTGAAGATACATTTTAAAAAGATCAAGGTCACATATAAGTCTCTATTAAGAAAATAGGACATACAACTAAAGATTTTTCTTGGCATTTTCCATTTGATATTTGCCACTGATTGTTCCAAGTTAGCATCCTTTATTCACTATTGTGCTAATAAATATTCAAGGAATCTTGATTTTAGCTATTTTGATAAACCAGAAATTTAATTATTGTTTAACTTAACAAAATATATTGTCTGAGGTCTTGAATTTATGAAAATGTGAGAATAAAGCACTGCTCCAAGTGAATCCACCATTGATAAAGAGTTTGGAAAGTAGGAAATTAATGGAGTTTGAGGGGTAACATGAGGATAAGGGCAACCTTTCCACTTCCTCCCTTCTGTGGCAGAGAAAAGAAAAGCAATCTGAATTTATTGTAGTGCCTCCTTAATGTTTGGCTTTAACCAGAGTCCCTCAAAAAGTGCTCTTGAAGAGTACAACTCAAATTTTCAGATGTATATTAACGAATAAACAGGTTTAAATAAGTGATATTTGGCCTTATATACTTTGTATATAAAGGACTCCTTACCTTGGAAACTGGAAGGATAGATATGTTCATTAATTTTGTTTAAATTCTGTAGAAAGTTGTAAGCCTACCAACTTGTATTAGTCACTCCCCCTACCAGTGCAGATCATCATCTCTAAAACAGAGTCACAGAAAGTTATCCAGAGCACTGGGAGATTAAACAACTTGCCTTTGGACATACAACCACTGTGTCAAAGCAAGGACTTAAACCAAGTCTTCCTGGATCCAAGGGAGCCAGGCCCTATCACTGTGCCATGCAGCCTAATTGCATGGCCTGGAATTAATATCATATGCCTAGTCTAGCAACAGTAAAGTAATGCTCAAATGTCACAACCCATCAATGAGTGAGTTAAATGTTACTGTAAGATGCATTGATTTCACATGTGACAAGAGTTGTGGAATGCTAGGACAATCAATTAGTAGGCTATAGTGACTTACAGCAATTGGAAGAGGTATTCATCATTTTGATAAAAGATGTATGTTTGCGTTTCTTTGTATTCCTACACTTAACTTAATGACTAGTATATATTATGTGCTTATTATATGCTCGTTTGTTGACTTGACATTGTATAAGCTAAAAATATCCATGAACAGCAGAGTTAAGGAATTCTACTCTGAGTCTAATGGTAGTGGTTCTCCAGTTCAGTCCTCCAGCCACTTGCAGGAGCCATTTCCTGAAATATATTTTCAAGTTTCTACTTAAATACCTCCTGTGATGGAGAACTTACAACCTCTAGACTGAGTCCATTTTATTACTGATACTTTTGAATGTTTAAAGACAGTTATCATGACTTCCCTTAGTCTTCACTTGTCTAAGCTAAATATCAGTTTCTTCAACTGTTCCTTAAATCAGCATGACCTCCTGATGCCTCATCATTTTAGTCTATCTCTCCTAGATACTTCAATTTATTGTTTTCTCTTATAAAATGCAATACCCAGAATTGAGCCCAGAATTCTGCCAGCACCAAATAATAGTTATTGTATGTATGAATAAAATTCAAACAGCTAGGTGGTGCAGTACTTAGAGTGCCAGGCCTGAATTCTAGAGAACCTGAGTTCAAATGTGGCCTCAGACACTTACTAGCTGTGTGACTCTGGCCAAGAAGTCACCTGTTTGTCTCAGTTTCCTCATCATAAAATGAGCTGGAAAAGGAAATGAGAAACCCCACTCCTGTGTATTTGCCAAGAAAACCCCAAATGGGATCATGAAGAATCAGGCACAACTGAAATGACTGAATAACAACAATGAACAAAATTCAGGATGGTATTCCTGCTAGAAGAGAAGATGAGAAGGCTTGAAGAAAACCTTTATACTTTCTAGGTTAATGGGGAGAATGACATTTTCCTTGAAAAGTATATCAATAGGAAAACAAAATGCAAAAATCATCTGAAGAGATAGAAGAGAATCCTCACCACTCTTGCAGGGTAAAAGAATGTCACAGAGAGAAAAGGAGAGAAGAAGGACTACTAAACCCTTGGGATTACGTGATGGCTATGAGAATCTTCCCACATGTGTGAAGAAAGCAGTCTCATGTTCTACAGAATGAAGTTGAGAACTCACAGGTGCCATAGAGTTGAAGGAATGAATAAATCAAAAGCACTTATTAAGTACTTACTATGTGCCAATCACTAGCCAAGGATTTATATCTCTGAGTGCTAAATGCTAGGGATATAAATAGGTAAGGTGAGACAGTCTTTGCCCTTACTGAATTCAAAATGTTAACTGATGGATTCAACATCCAAAAGAAAGTTGAGCTGTGGGGCAGATTCCAAGGACTGTTAGTCCTAAGGGATGGAAAAAGTGCAAGATTCCTTGAGTTACCTCAGTAGATCAGGTGACAGGGCCAGGGATCTGAAGGACAGATAGGCAGGGCATATAGTAATGCCAGTATCTTTTAGCAGGAGAAAAAGAGTTAGTGATTTTCAACTCATTTAAGATATATGAGTAGTCCAGCAACAAAGATAGGTTCTGGAAGGCCATCTTGTGTTAGGCAAGGGACAATGTGGTCAAAATATACTGGGATTATTGCCTTCCACAATATAGACTATTATATGTTTTTTTTTGCAAAGGCTAAATCATTTTTTAATTTAATATTTTATTTTTTCCCCAGTCACATGTAAAAACAATTTTTAACATTCATTTAAAAAAATTTTGTGTTCCAAATTCTATACTTTCCTCCCCCATTGAGAAAGCAAGGCAAGCAATTTGATATAGGTTATACATGTGCAGTCATGCAAAATATATTTCCATATTAGACTACAGACTATTTTAAAAGTAAGTTTTCCTTAGAATTTTTAATAGCCACATGATTGTTGGTTCATATCAAATTTGTGGTCATGTCTTATATTTTAGCTCAGTATGAGTCAAGCCATGAAAGTCACCAGTCTTAGGCTGTTTTCAGAGTGAGGCCTCGTATATAGCGTGATGGAAGTGATAGTCTTACTGTACTCTACTCCAGTCACACTATATATAGAGAATTATGTTCAGTTAATTGTATGCCACATTTTAGGAAGCCAGCCAGTCAACACGTATTTAAGTGCTTATTGTGTATCTGGCACTCCACATTCTAGGAATTTAAGAAAAGTAAATGTTCTTGTCCTCCAGAAGCTTACATTCTAAATGGGGAGACAACATGTAAATGAAGAGGTACATACAAGACACCTACAGAGTACATGGATAGATAGTAATGATCCATAGAGTATCCAGAATAGGGTATTCAGAATGGTAAAGGGTCTCATGTTTTTGCTGTAAGAAGGTCTTTGAAGGAATTGGGCATGCTTAGACTGGACAAGGGAAGACTTTGGAGAAGAGGGTGGTTGCTGTCTTCGCAAGGCTGTCGTATGGAAGTTGGCTGTTCTTCATGCCTCTAGAGGAAAAAAGTATGAATCAGGGATTGAAGTTGTAAAGAGGAAAATTAGACTTTCTGTAAAGACACTTTCTTAAGAATTAAAGCTTTTCCAAAGTGAAATGGGTCGCCTTAGAAGACAGGAGGTTTTCCTTTTCTTCAGACTTTGAAGAAACACTTTTAAGTGTGGTAGAGCAAATTTGTGTATAGGTAGGTAGATGTCATTTCTGAATGCCTCTGAGATCCGTTCTTGCTTTGAGATATTGTGAAAGCCCAAAGATTTTTTTCACATGAATAGTTTGCAAGTCAGCACCTCCCTCCCCCCCGAGTATTTGTGTACTAACCTCTTATTTTTATTATGTTTCATCATCTTGATTTTAGCCCAGTGTTTCAGTCTATCGAGATGTCTTTGATTCTCCATTTTATTACATAGAATATTTATCTCTTCCAGCTTTGGGCCTTTAGTAATTGATAAAAATGTTGAACAGAACAGAGCCAAGGACGGAATCTTCTGGCACTCTACTTAGCACAGAGCTATTAATCAACACTGTGGTTCTAGTTGTTCAGTCAGCAGAGCTGTAAATAGCTAATAGTCCTTGCAAACAGTGGGGCTCTGTACAGCCATATACATGAGAAGAATCTCAATATGTAGTAAATGTGAACTTTGGGTCTTTTTAATGACAATACCACATGGATAAAACACTATCAACAGCAACATCTTCAGACTTGAAGAACTTACATTTCTCTGGCCCTTTTTCTACACAAAACACAGATAAATGTCTGTATTGTGTGTGTATATATACATATATACATATATATATATATATTATCTAGATGTGTTGATGTAGTATATTTGTGTGTATGTCTATACAACCACATAATTTCAAAGTTGGAAGACAATACCTAGCCCAGTATTCTCGTATCACAGGTGTGGCAACTGAAGGTCCAAGAGGGGAAGGCACTTGTCAAGGATCGTGCAGCTGGTCACAGCTAGCATTAACATAGTGCTTTAAGATTTGCGAAGTATTTTATAAATATCTCATTTTATTCTCACAATAACCTGGGGAATAGGAAACTGATTCAGAAAGTGGCTGTGATTTGCCCACGGTCACACGGCCTGTTAAGTGTCTGATGCTGTATTTGAACTCAGGTCTTCTGGACTCTAGGTCTAGCTGAAAATTTGGAAAACATATAATCTCAGTAGAAAAATAATTGAATATTAAATGTCACGTATTCTACAGTCTGACTCAATAGCAATAATAACAAGCATTTAGTAAGCAAGATACTGTGTGATCTTGGGAAAATTGTTTCACCTTCCTGGGCCTCAGTTTCCTCATCTGTAAAATAAGAAGGTTGACCTCTGAAGTCCTTTCTAGCTCTATACCTATAATCTTATATACAGTGTATAGAACACTGTGTTAGGCACTGGGGACAGAAGTTTAGATAAGACGTAACATTTTATTAAAAACTTATTCTCTCTCCCTCTCCCCCTCCCTCCCCCTCTCCCCTCATCCTCCTCCCCCCATCTGTCTTATCTGTCTCTTTGTCTCTGTATGTCCCAGTTTCTTTCTCCCTTCCTCTCTCTTTCTTTCTCTCCCTTCCCACCAAAGGAACCATACCATGCTTGCTCGTAAATCATTTATTTGATAGTCCAGATTTAGATGATTTACTGTATTTATTTAGTCCCTAAAAAGATGTTAAATAGCTTTCAGATCATTTGCAGACAGTACCTTTTGATCTTCAGTGTTTCAGTGCACCTAGAAAGAGGTGTTTTGAGGATGGGAAATGATTTTCTTTGGGCTATTATAATTGCAGTGGTGGGTAAGTCTGGTGCTTTGAGCTTTTGTTATTAGAGCACACCAATGCACTATGGGCAGTATTCTCCACAGGTTAGATTTCTCTTTCCTTTGAAGATGTACCCAATTTTGTCATTAAACTTGAGACCCGATAACAACTAAAAATACCTCTAAGTGATATGTTGGCAGCACTGAAATGTACCACCAGATGCCCATTAAGAAGCTCACATAACATGGTTGGTCAAACATGTCACTGCTTACCAGGACAATCACTTTGTTTCATTTGCAGACAAATGACTGGGGCCCTTCTCTCCTTGTATGTAGCTTAGCTATGGAACAGAGGTTTCAGAGTTTGAAACATATTTCCTTCTCTTTTCATGTGATAGGACTGAAAAGACTTCCTTGACTTGATGCTTATGACTGATACTGGATGATCCATTTAAGCAAAGTCCCTTTGGAAGCCATAATAGCTTTAAATAGAGCTTCTATTAGAAAGAAAAGAAAGACATTCAAAATACATAGTTGATTTCATCTGCTTTGTAGAATCCTATCACTTATCACCAATTCACATATTTTTTTATGGAGAATTAGGGTACATTTTAAAAAAACAATATTTATATTTGATCCAGTGTTGCTAAATTACACGTTGCCTTTTTTGGTTCCTAAATGTTTTTGTGCATTTAGGAAATGTTTGAAATTCTAAGTAATGGTTACTGGTTTGGGGGAGGGAAGGTTAGAGAAGATAAAGGAATCTTGGTTTCCATTGGAGTTTTCACATTGACATTGGAGCCTGAGAATAGTCTCAGCTGCCCATTGAAATGACCTGTAGAGGAACCCAAGACCTAGAATTAAATGAAATGCAAATTTTGAGTGTGGGAATATATTGAAATTTATCATCAGAATTACTTTTGTCAAAATAATTTGAGAAACAAATTCTATACAATTTTTGATGTAACAAAATCATTAAATATACTTATGTGTGATGCACTATTATGAGTCACTGAGAATTAAAAGAAATGAAACAAAAAGTCACAATTCTGATCTCCATTTGGAAGACCAGTTTCCTAGCTGTTGTCAGGACCATCCTGAGTAGTTCTAGTTTAGTCATTTTGCCAACAGAAGCTAACCTTGATTTGCCAAGGGCCAGAGTAACACTCTTGAACATATAATATATTTGTGACTATTTTATGTTTGTTCTGTCCCATATCTTCCTTTACTATGTCTCTTAAATTTAGCAATTTACTGGCTCTTTCCCTTGGAAGTTTAGAGTTTACTTAATAAACACTTTATTTGGCCTCATGTTTCATGGTATGTAATGAATCACAACAATGCTGTTAACACTCATAGCTAGCTAGCATGTGCCTGGCACGGTGCTAAGTGCTTTACAATATTATTTCATTTTCCCTACAACCCTGGGAGCTGTGTGCTATTACTATTCGCATTTTATAGTTGAAGAAGTTAACGCAAACGGGTTAAGCAGCTTGCCCAGGGTCCCATAGCTACAAGTGTCTGAGGCTGGATTTGAATCCAGGTGTTCCTGACTCCAGGCCTGACTCCAGGCCTGGCATTCTATCT